>NW_027102191.1:0-271998 GCF_035609145.1 Eleutherodactylus coqui | reverse complement strand
TACACAAACTCACTGTTTTCACCGTCCTGTACCTCGGCACCTGAGAGGTGTAGACCGTGTTTGAAAAAGCAATAAGCTTGCGCTCCCAGCCTAGAGCATGAATCAGAGCACGATTCGCGTCTAACACAAACTCACTGTTTTCACCGTCCTGTAACTCGGCACCTGAGAGGAGTAGAACCGTGTTTGAAAAACCAATAAGCTTTAGCTCCCAGCCTAGAGCATGAATCAGAGCACGATTCGCGTCTAACACAAACTCACTGTTTTCACCGTCCTGTAACTCGGCACCTGAGAGGTGTAGACCGTGTTTGAAAGAGCAATAAGCTTTAGCTCCCAGCCTAGAGCATGAATCAGAGCACGATTCGCGTCTAACACAAACTCACTGTTTTCACCGTCCTGTACCTCGGCACCTGAGAGGTGTAGACCGTGTTTGAAAAAGCATTACGCTTGCGCTCCCAGCCTAGAGCATGAATCCAAGCACGATTCGCGTCTAACATAAACTCACTGTTTTCACCGTCCTGTAACTCGGCACCTGAGAGGTGTAGACCGTGTTTGAAAAAGCAATAAGCTTGCGCTCCCAGCCTAGAGCATGAATCAGAGCACGATTCGCGTCTAACACAAACTCACTGTTTTCACCGTCCTGTAACTCGGCACCTGAGAGGTGTAGACCGTGTTTGAAACAGCAATAAGCTTGAGCTCCCAGCCTAGAGCATCAATACCAGCACGATTCGCGTCTAACACAAACTCACTGTTTTCACCGTCCTGTACCTCGGCACCTGAGAGGTGTAGACCGTGTTTGAAAAAGCAATAAGCTTGCGCTCCCAGCCTAGAGCATGAATCAGAGCACGATTCGCGTCTAACACAAACTCACTGTTTTCACCGTCCTGTAACTCGGCACCTGAGAGGTGTAGACCGTGTTTGAAAAAGCAATAAGCTTGCGCTCCCAGCCTAGAGCATGAATCAGAGAACGATTCGCGTCTAACACAAACTCACTGTTTTCACCGTCCTGTAACTCGGCACCTGAGAGGTGTAGACCGTGTTTGAGAAAGCAATAAGCTTGCGCTCCCAGCCTAGAGCATGAATCATAGCACGATTCGCGTCTAACACAAACTCACTGTTTTCACCGTCCTGTAACTCGGCACCTGAGAGGTGTAGACCGTGTTTGAGAAAGCAGTAAGCTTGCGCTCCCAGCCTAGAGCATGAATCAGAGCACGATTCGCGTCTAACACAAACTCACTGTTTTCACCGTCCTGTACCTCGGCACCTGAGAGGTGTAGACCGTGTTTGAAAAAGCATTACGCTTGCGCTCTCAGCCTAGAGCATCAATACCAGCACGATTCGCGTCTAACACAAACTCACTGTTTTCACCGTCCTGTACCTCGGCACCTGAGAGGTGTAGACCGTGTTTGAAAAAGCAAAAAGCTTGCGCTCCCAGCCTAGAGCATGAATCATAGCACGATTCGCGTCTAACACAAACTCACTGTTTTCACCGTCCTGTAACTCGGCACCTGAGAGGTGTAGACCGTGTTTGAGAAAGCAATAAGCTTGCGCTCCCAGCCTAGAGCATGAATCAGAGCACGATTCGCGTCTAACACAAACTCACTGTTTTCACCGTCCTGTAACTCGGCACCTGAGAGGTGTAGACCGTGTTTGAAAAAGCAATAAGCTTGCGCTCCCAGCCTAGAGCATGAATCAGAGCACGATTCGCGTCTAACACAAACTCACTGTTTTCACCGTCCTGTACCTCGGCACCTGAGAGGTGTAGACCGTGTTTGAAAAAGCAATAAGCTTGCGCTCCCAGCCTAGAGCATGAATCAGAGCACGATTCGCGTCTAACACAAACTCACTGTTTTCACCGTCCTGTAACTCGGCACCTGAGAGGAGTAGACCGTGTTTGAAAAACCAATAAGCTTTAGCTCCCAGCCTAGAGCATGAATCAGAGCACGATTCGCGTCTAACACAAACTCACTGTTTTCACCGTCCTGTAACTCGGCACCTGAGAGGTGTAGACCGTGTTTGAAAAAGCAATAAGCTTTAGCTCCCAGCCTAGAGCATGAATCAGAGCACGATTCGCGTCTAACACAAACTCACTGTTTTCACCGTCCTGTACCTCGGCACCTGAGAGGTGTAGACCGTGTTTGAAAAAGCATTACGCTTGCGCTCCCAGCCTAGAGCATGAATCCAAGCACGATTCGCGTCTAACATAAACTCACTGTTTTCACCGTCCTGTAACTCGGCACCTGAGAGGTGTAGACCGTGTTTGAAAAAGCAATAAGCTTGCGCTCCCAGCCTAGAGCATGAATCAGAGCACGATTCGCGTCTAACACAAACTCACTGTTTTCACCGTCCTGTAACTCGGCACCTGAGAGGTGTAGACCGTGTTTGATACAGCAATAAGCTTGCGCTCCCAGCCTAGAGCATCAATACCAGCACGATTCGCGTCTAACACAAACTCACTGTTTTCACCGTCCTGTACCTCGGCACCTGAGAGGTGTAGACCGTGTTTGAAAAAGCAAAAAGCTTGCGCTCCCAGCCTAGAGCATGAATCAGAGCACGATTCGCGTCTAACACAAACTCACTGTTTTCACAGTCCTGTAACTCGGCACCTGAGAGATGTAGACCGTGTTTGAAAAAGCATAAGCTTGCGCTCCCAGCCTAGAGCATGAATCATAGCACGATTCGCGTCTAACACAAACTCACTGTTTTCACCGTCCTGTAACTCGGCACCTGAGAGGTGTAGACCGTGTTTGAAAAAGCAATAAGCTTGCGCTCCCAGCCTAGAGCATGAATCAGAGCACGATTCGCGTCTAACACAAACTCACTGTTTTCACCGTCCTGTAACTCGGCACCTGAGAGGTGTAGACCGTGTTTGAGAAAGCAATAAGCTTGCGCTCCCAGCCTAGAGCATGAATCAGAGCACGATTCGCGTCTAACACAAACTCACTGTTTTCACCGTCCTGTAACTCGGCACCTGAGAGGAGTAGACCGTGTTTGAAAAAGCAATAAGCTTTAGCTCCCAGCCTAGAGCATGAATCAGAGCACGATTCGCGTCTAACACAAACTCACTGTTTTCACCGTCCTGTAACTCGGCACCTGAGAGGTGTAGACCGTGTTTGAAAAAGCAATAAGCTTGCGCTCCCAGCCTAAAGCATGAATCAGAGCACGATTCGCGTCTAACACAAACTCACTGTTTTCACCGTCCTGTAACTCGGCACCTGAGAGGTGTAGACCGTGTTTGAAAAAGCAATAAGCTTGCGCTCCCAGCCTAGAGCATGAATCAGAGCACGATTCGCGTCTAACACAAACTCACTGTTTTCACCGTCCTGTAACTCGGCACCTGAGAGGTGTAGACCGTGTTTGAGAAAGCAATAAGCTTGCGCTCCCAGCCTAGAGCATGAATCAGAGCACGATTCGCGTCTAACACAAACTCACTGTTTTCACCGTCCTGTAACTCGGCACCTGAGAGATGTCGACCGTGTTTGAAAAAGCAATAAGCTTTAGCTCCCAGCCTAGAGCATGAATCATAGCACGATTCGCGTCTAACACAAACTCACTGTTTTCACCGTCCTGTAACTCGGCACCTGAAAGATGTAGACCGTGTTTGAAAAAGCAATAAGCTTGCGCTCCCAGCCTAGAGCATGAATCATAGCACGATTCGCGTCTAACACAAACTCACTGTTTTCACCGTCCTGTAACTCGGCACCTGAGAGGTGTAGACCGTGTTTGAGAAAGCAATAAGCTTGCGCTCCCAGCCTAGAGCATGAATCAGAGCACGATTCGCGTCTAACACAAACTCACTGTTTTCACCGTCCTGTACCTCGGCACCTGAGAGGTGTAGACCGTGTTTGAAAAAGCATTACGCTTGGGCTCCCAGCCTAGAGCATCAATACCAGCACGATTCGCGTCTAACACAAACTCACTGTTTTCACCGTCCTGTACCTCGGCACCTGAGAGGTGTAGACCGTGTTTGAAAAAGCAAAAGCTTGCGCTCCCAGCCTAGAGCATGAATCAGAGCACGATTCGCGTCTAACACAAACTCACTGTTTTCACCGTCCTGTAACTCGGCACCTGAGAGATGTAGACCGTGTTTGAAAAAGCAATAAGCTTGCGCTCCCAGCCTAGAGCATGAATCATAGAACGATTCGCGTCTAACACAAACTCACTGTTTTCACCGTCCTGTAACTCGGCACCTGAGAGGTGTAGACCGTGTTTGAAAAAGCAATAAGCTTGCGCTCCCAGCCTAGAGCATGAATCAGAGCACGATTCGCGTCTAACACAAACTCACTGTTTTCACCGTCCTGTAACTCGGCACCTGAGAGGTGTAGACCGTGTTTGAGAAAGCAATAAGCTTGCGCTCCCAGCCTAGAGCATGAATCAGAGCACGATTCGCGTCTAACACAAACTCACTGTTTTCACCGTCCTGTACCTCGGCACCTGAGAGGTGTAGACCGTGTTTGAAAAAGCATTACGCTTGCGCTCCCAGCCTAGAGCATCAATCCCAGCACGATTCGCGTCTAACACAAACTCACTGTTTTCACCGTCCTGTACCTCGGCACCTGAGAGGTGTAGACCGTGTTTGAAAAAGCAAAAAGCTTGCGCTCCCAGCCTAGAGCATGAATCAGAGCACGATTCGCGTCTAACACAAACTCACTGTTTCACTGTCCTGTAACTCGGCACCTGAGAGGAGTAGACCGTGTTTGAAAAAGCAATAAGCTTTAGCTCCCAGCCTAGAGCATGAATTCGCGTCTAACACAAACTCACTGTTTTCACCGTCCTGTAACTCGGCACCTGAGAGGTGTAGACCGTGTTTGAAAAAGCAATAAGCTTGCGCTCCCAGCCTAGAGCATGAATCAGAGCACGATCGCGTCTAACACAAACTCACTGTTTTCACCGTCCTGTAACTCGGCACCTGAGAGGAGTAGACCGTGTTTGAAAAACCAATAAGCTTTAGCTCCCAGCCTAGAGCATGAATCAGAGCACGATTCGCGTCTAACACAAACTCACTGTTTTCACCGTCCTGTAACTCGGCACCTGAGAGGTGTAGACCGTGTTTGAAAAAGCAATAAGCTTTAGCTCCCAGCCTAGAGCATGAATCAGAGCACGATTCGCGTCTAACACAAACTCACTGTTTTCACCGTCCTGTAACTCGGCACCTGAGAGATGTAGACCGTGTTTGAAAAAGCAATAAGCTTGCGCTCCCAGCCTAGAGCATGAATCAGAGCACGATTCGCGTCTAACACAAACTCACTGTTTTCACCGTCCTGTACCTCGGCACCTGAGAGGTGTACACCGTGTTTGAAAAAGCATTACGCTTCCGCTCCCAGCCTAGAGCATGAATCAGAGCACGATTCGCGTCTAACACAAACTCACTGTTTTCACCGTTCTGTAACTCGGCACCAGAGAGATGTAGACCGTGTTTGAAAAAGCAAAAAGCTTGCTTTCCCAGCCTAGAGCATGAATCAGAGCACGATTCGCGTCTAACACAAACTCACTGTTTTCACCGTCCTGTAACTCGGCACCTGAGAGGAGTAGACCGTGTTTGAAGAAGCAATAAGCTTGCGCTCCCAGCCTAAAGCATGAATCAGAGCACGATTCGCGTCTAACACAAACTCACTGTTTTCACCGTCCTGTAACTCGGCACCTGAGAGGTGTAGACCGTGTTTGAAAAAGCAATAAGCTTGCGCTCCCAGCCTAGAGCATGAATCAGAGCACGATTCGCGTCTAACACAAACTCACTGTTTTCACCGTCCTGTACCTCGGCACCTGAGAGGTGTAGACCGTGTTTGAAAAAGCAATAAGCTTGCGCTCCCAGCCTAGAGCATGAATCAGAGCACGATTCGCGTCTAACACAAACTCACTGTTTTCACCGTCCTGTAACTCGGCACCTGAGAGGAGTAGACCGTGTTTGAAAAACCAATAAGCTTTAGCTCCCAGCCTAGAGCATGAATCAGAGCACGATTCGCGTCTAACACAAACTCACTGTTTTCACCGTCCTGTAACTCGGCACCTGAGAGGTGTAGACCGTGTTTGAAAGAGCAATAAGCTTTAGCTCCCAGCCTAGAGCATGAATCAGAGCACGATTCGCGTCTAACACAAACTCACTGTTTTCACCGTCCTGTACCTCGGCACCTGAGAGGTGTAGACCGTGTTTGAAAAAGCATTACGCTTGCGCTCCCAGCCTAGAGCATGAATCCAAGCACGATTCGCGTCTAACATAAACTCACTGTTTTCACCGTCCTGTAACTCGGCACCTGAGAGGTGTAGACCGTGTTTGAAAAAGCAATAAGCTTGCGCTCCCAGCCTAGAGCATGAATCATAGCACGATTCGCGTCTAACACAAACTCACTGTTTTCACCGTCCTGTAACTCGGCACCTGAGAGGTGTAGACCGTGTTTGAGAAAGCAATAAGCTTGCGCTCCCAGCCTAGAGCATGAATCAGAGCACGATTCGCGTCTAACACAAACTCACTGTTTTCACCGTCCTGTACCTCGGCACCTGAGAGGTGTAGACCGTGTTTGAAAAAGCATTACGCTTGCGCTCTCAGCCTAGAGCATCAATACCAGCACGATTCGCGTCTAACACAAACTCACTGTTTTCACCGTCCTGTACCTCGGCACCTGAGAGGTGTAGACCGTGTTTGAAAAAGCAAAAAGCTTGCGCTCCCAGCCTAGAGCATGAATCATAGCACGATTCGCGTCTAACACAAACTCACTGTTTTCACCGTCCTGTAACTCGGCACCTGAGAGGTGTAGACCGTGTTTGAGAAAGCAATAAGCTTGCGCTCCCAGCCTAGAGCATGAATCAGAGCACGATTCGCGTCTAACACAAACTCACTGTTTTCACCGTCCTGTACCTCGGCACCTGAGAGGTGTAGACCGTGTTTGAAAAAGCATTACGCTTGCGCTCCCAGCCTAGAGCATGAATCAGAGCACGATTCGCGTCTAACACAAACTCACTGTTTTCACCGTCCTGTACCTCGGCACCTGAGAGGTGTAGACCGTGTTTGAAAAAGCAATAAGCTTGCGCTCCCAGCCTAGAGCATGAATCAGAGCACGATTCGCGTCTAACACAAACTCACTGTTTTCACCGTCCTGTAACTCGGCACCTGAGAGGAGTAGACCGTGTTTGAAAAACCAATAAGCTTTAGCTCCCAGCCTAGAGCATGAATCAGAGCACGATTCGCGTCTAACACAAACTCACTGTTTTCACCGTCCTGTAACTCGGCACCTGAGAGGTGTAGACCGTGTTTGAAAAAGCAATAAGCTTTAGCTCCCAGCCTAGAGCATGAATCAGAGCACGATTCGCGTCTAACACAAACTCACTGTTTTCACCGTCCTGTACCTCGGCACCTGAGAGGTGTAGACCGTGTTTGAAAAAGCATTACGCTTGCGCTCCCAGCCTAGAGCATGAATCCAAGCACGATTCGCGTCTAACATAAACTCACTGTTTTCACCGTCCTGTAACTCGGCACCTGAGAGGTGTAGACCGTGTTTGAAAAAGCAATAAGCTTGCGCTCCCAGCCTAGAGCATGAATCAGAGCACGATTCGCGTCTAACACAAACTCACTGTTTTCACCGTCCTGTAACTCGGCACCTGAGAGGTGTAGACCGTGTTTGAAACAGCAATAAGCTTGCGCTCCCAGCCTAGAGCATCAATACCAGCACGATTCGCGTCTAACACAAACTCACTGTTTTCACCGTCCTGTACCTCCGCACCTGAGAGGTGTAGACCGTGTTTGAAAAAGCAAAAAGCTTGCGCTCCCAGCCTAGAGCATGAATCAGAGCACGATTCGCGTCTAACACAAACTCACTGTTTTCACAGTCCTGTAACTCGGCACCTGAGAGATGTAGACCGTGTTTGAAAAAGCAATAAGCTTGCGCTCCCAGCCTAGAGCATGAATCATAGCACGATTCGCGTCTAACACAAACTCACTGTTTTCACCGTCCTGTAACTCGGCACCTGAGAGGTGTAGACCGTGTTTGAAAAAGCAATAAGCTTGCGCTCCCAGCCTAGAGCATGAATCAGAGCACGATTCGCGTCTAACACAAACTCACTGTTTTCACCGTCCTGTAACTCGGCACCTGAGAGGTGTAGACCGTGTTTGAGAAAGCAATAAGCTTGCGCTCCCAGCCTAGAGCATGAATCAGAGCACGATTCGCGTCTAACACAAACTCACTGTTTTCACCGTCCTGTAACTCGGCACCTGAGAGATGTCGACCATGTTTGAAAAAGCAATAAGCTTTAGCTCCCAGCCTAGAGCATGAATCATAGCACGATTCGCGTCTAACACAAACTCACTGTTTTCACCGTCCTGTAACTCGGCACCTGAAAGATGTAGACCGTGTTTGAAAAAGCAATAAGCTTGCGCTCCCAGCCTAGAGCATGAATCATAGCACGATTCGCGTCTAACACAAACTCACTGTTTTCACCGTCCTGTAACTCGGCACCTGAGAGGTGTAGACCGTGTTTGAGAAAGCAATAAGCTTGCGCTCCCAGCCTAGAGCATGAATCAGAGCACGATTCGCGTCTAACACAAACTCACTGTTTTCACCGTCCTGTACCTCGGCACCTGAGAGGTGTAGACCGTGTTTGAAAAAGCATTACGCTTGCGCTCCCAGCCTAGAGCATCAATACCAGCACGATTCGCGTCTAACACAAACTCACTGTTTTCACCGTCCTGTACCTCGGCACCTGAGAGGTGTAGACCGTGTTTGAAAAAGCAAAAAGCTTGCGCTCCCAGCCTAGAGCATGAATCAGAGCACGATTCGCGTCTAACACAAACTCACTGTTTTCACCGTCCTGTAACTCGGCACCTGAGAGATGTAGACCGTGTTTGAAAAAGCAATAAGCTTGCGCTCCCAGCCTAGAGCATGAATCATAGAACGATTCGCGTCTAACACAAACTCACTGTTTTCACCGTCCTGTAACTCGGCACCTGAGAGGTGTAGACCGTGTTTGAAAAAGCAATAAGCTTGCGCTCCCAGCCTAGAGCATGAATCAGAGCACGATTCGCGTCTAACACAAACTCACTGTTTTCACCGTCCTGTAACTCGGCACCTGAGAGGTGTAGACCGTGTTTGAGAAAGCAATAAGCTTGCGCTCCCAGCCTAGAGCATGAATCAGAGCACGATTCGCGTCTAACACAAACTCACTGTTTTCACCGTCCTGTACCTCGGCACCTGAGAGGTGTAGACCGTGTTTGAAAAAGCATTACGCTTGCGCTCCCAGCCTAGAGCATCAATCCCAGCACGATTCGCGTCTAACACAAACTCACTGTTTTCACCGTCCTGTACCTCGGCACCTGAGAGGTGTAGACCGTGTTTGAAAAAGCAAAAAGCTTGCGCTCCCAGCCTAGAGCATGAATCAGAGCACGATTCGCGTCTAACACAAACTCACTGTTTTCACTGTCCTGTAACTCGGCACCTGAGAGGAGTAGACCGTGTTTGAAAAAGCAATAAGCTTTAGCTCCCAGCCTAGAGCATGAATTCGCGTCTAACACAAACTCACTGTTTTCACCGTCCTGTAACTCGGCACCTGAGAGGTGTAGACCGTGTTTGAAAAAGCAATAAGCTTGCGCTCCCAGCCTAGAGCATGAATCAGAGCACGATTCGCGTCTAACACAAACTCACTGTTTTCACCGTCCTGTAACTCGGCACCTGAGAGGTGTAGACCGTGTTTGAAAAAGCAATAAGCTTTAGCTCCCAGCCTAGAGCATGAATCAGAGCACAATTCGCGTCTAACACAAACTCACTGTTTTCACCGTCCTGTAACTCGGCACCTGAGAGGTGTAGACCGTGTTTGAAAAAGCAATAAGCTTGCTCTCCCAGCCTAGAGCATGAATCAGAGCACGATTCGCGTCTAACACAAACTCACTGTTTTCACCGTCCTGTAACTCGGCACCTGAGAGATGTCGACCGTGTTTGAAAAAGCAATAAGCTTTAGCTCCCAGCCTAGAGCATGAATCATAGCACGATTCGCGTCTAACACAAACTCACTGTTTTCACCGTCCTGTAACTCGGCACCTGAGAGGTGTAGACCGTGTTTGAGAAAGCAATAAGCTTGCGCTCCCAGCCTAGAGCATGAATCAGAGCACGATTCGCGTCTAACACAAACTCACTGTTTTCACCGTCCTGTACCTCGGCACCTGAGAGGTGTAGACCGTGTTTGAAAAAGCATTACGCTTGCGCTCCCAGCCTAGAGCATCAATACCAGCACGATTCGCGTCTAACACAAACTCACTGTTTTCACCGTCCTGTACCTCGGCACCTGAGAGGTGTAGACCGTGTTTGAAAAAGCAAAAAGCTTGCGCTCCCAGCCTAGAGCATGAATCAGAGCACGATTCGCGTCTAACACAAACTCACTGTTTTCACCGTCCTGTAACTCGGCACCTGAGAGATGTAGACCGTGTTTGAAAAAGCATTACGCTTGCGCTCCCAGCCTAGAGCATCAATACCAGCACGATTCGCGTCTAACACAAACTCACTGTTTTCACCGTCCTGTACCTCGGCACCTGAGAGGTGTAGACCGTGTTTGAAAAAGCAAAAAGCTTGCGCTCCCAGCCTAGAGCATCAATCCCAGCACGATTCGCGTCTAACACAAACTCACTGTTTTCACCGTCCTGTACCTCGGCACCTGAGAGGTGTAGACCGTGTTTGAAAAAGCAAAAAGCTTGCGCTCCCAGCCTAGAGCATGAATCAGAGCACGATTCGCGTCTAACACAAACTCACTGTTTTCACTGTCCTGTAACTCGGCACCTGAGAGGAGTAGACCGTGTTTGAAAAAGCAATAAGCTTTAGCTCCCAGCCTAGAGCATGAATTCGCGTCTAACACAAACTCACTGTTTTCACCGTCCTGTAACTCGGCACCTGAGAGGTGTAGACCGTGTTTGAAAAAGCAATAAGCTTGCGCTCCCAGCCTAGAGCATGAATCAGAGCACGATTCGCGTCTAACACAAACTCACTGTTTTCACCGTCCTGTAACTCGGCACCTGAGAGGAGTAGACCGTGTTTGAAAAAGCAATAAGCTTTAGCTCCCAGCCTAGAGCATGAATCAGAGCACAATTCGCGTCTAACACAAACTCACTGTTTTCACCGTCCTGTAACTCGGCACCTGAGAGGTGTAGACCGTGTTTGAAAAAGCAATAAGCTTGCTCTCCCAGCCTAGAGCATGAATCAGAGCACGATTCGCGTCTAACACAAACTCACTGTTTTCACCGTCCTGTAACTCGGCACCTGAGAGATGTCGACCGTGTTTGAAAAAGCAATAAGCTTTAGCTCCCAGCCTAGAGCATGAATCATAGCACGATTCGCGTCTAACACAAACTCACTGTTTTCACCGTCCTGTAACTCGGCACCTGAGAGGTGTAGACCGTGTTTGAGAAAGCAATAAGCTTGCGCTCCCAGCCTAGAGCATGAATCAGAGCACGATTCGCGTCTAACACAAACTCACTGTTTTCACCGTCCTGTACCTCGGCACCTGAGAGGTGTAGACCGTGTTTGAAAAAGCATTACGCTTGCGCTCCCAGCCTAGAGCATCAATACCAGCACGATTCGCGTCTAACACAAACTCACTGTTTTCACCGTCCTGTACCTCGGCACCTGAGAGGTGTAGACCGTGTTTGAAAAAGCAAAAAGCTTGCGCTCCCAGCCTAGAGCATGAATCAGAGCACGATTCGCGTCTAACACAAACTCACTGTTTTCACCGTCCTGTAACTCGGCACCTGAGAGATGTAGACCGTGTTTGAAAAAGCAATAAGCTTGCGCTCCCAGCCTAGAGCATGAATCATAGCACGATTCGCGTCTAACACAAACTCACTGTTTTCACCGTCCTGTAACTCGGCACCTGAGAGGTGTAGACCGTGTTTGAAAAAGCAATAAGCTTGCGCTCCCAGCCTAGAGCATGAATCAGAGCACGATTCGCGTCTAACACAAACTCACTGTTTTCACCGTCCTGTAACTCGGCACCTGAGAGGTGTAGACCGTGTTTGAGAAAGCAATAAGCTTGCGCTCCCAGCCTAGAGCATGAATCAGAGCACGATTCGCGTCTAACACAAACTCACTGTTTTCACCGTCCTGTACCTCGGCACCTGAGAGGAGTAGACCGTGTTTGAAAAAGCAATAAGCTTTAGCTCCCAGCCTAGAGCATGAATTCGCGTCTAACACAAACTCACTGTTTTCACCGTCCTGTAACTCGGCACCTGAGAGGTGTAGACCGTGTTTGAAAAAGCAATAAGCTTGCGCTCCCAGCCTAGAGCATGAATCAGAGCACGATTCGCGTCTAACACAAACTCACTGTTTTCACCGTCCTGTAACTCGGCACCTGAGAGGAGTAGACCGTGTTTGAAAAAGCAATAAGCTTTAGCTCCCAGCCTAGAGCATGAATCAGAGCACAATTCGCGTCTAACACAAACTCACTGTTTTCACCGTCCTGTAACTCGGCACCTGAGAGGTGTAGACCGTGTTTGAAAAAGCAATAAGCTTGCTCTCCCAGCCTAGAGCATGAATCAGAGCACGATTCGCGTCTAACACAAACTCACTGTTTTCACCGTCCTGTAACTCGGCACCTGAGAGATGTCGACCGTGTTTGAAAAAGCAATAAGCTTTAGCTCCCAGCCTAGAGCATGAATCATAGCACGATTCGCGTCTAACACAAACTCACTGTTTTCACCGTCCTGTAACTCGGCACCTGAGAGGTGTAGACCGTGTTTGAGAAAGCAATAAGCTTGCGCTCCCAGCCTAGAGCATGAATCAGAGCACGATTCGCGTCTAACACAAACTCACTGTTTTCACCGTCCTGTACCTCGGCACCTGAGAGGTGTAGACCGTGTTTGAAAAAGCATTACGCTTGCGCTCCCAGCCTAGAGCATCAATACCAGCACGATTCGCGTCTAACACAAACTCACTGTTTTCACCGTCCTGTACCTCGGCACCTGAGAGGTGTAGACCGTGTTTGAAAAAGCAAAAAGCTTGCGCTCCCAGCCTAGAGCATGAATCAGAGCACGATTCGCGTCTAACACAAACTCACTGTTTTCACCGTCCTGTAACTCGGCACCTGAGAGGTGTAGACCGTGTTTGAAAAAGCAATAAGCTTGCGCTCCCAGCCTAGAGCATGAATCAGAGCACGATTCGCGTCTAACACAAACTCACTGTTTTCACCGTCCTGTACCTCGGCACCTGAGAGGTGTAGACCGTGTTTGAAAAAGCAATAAGCTTGCGCTCCCAGCCTAGAGCATGAATCAGAGCACGATTCGCGTCTAACACAAACTCACTCTTTTCACCGTCCTGTAACTCGGCACCTGAGAGGAGTAGACCGTGTTTGAAAAACCAATAAGGTTTAGCTCCCAGCCTAGAGCATGAATCAGAGCACGATTCGCGTCTAACACAAACTCACTGTTTTCACCGTCCTGTAACTCGGCACCTGAGAGGTGTAGACCGTGTTTGAAAAAGCAATAAGCTTTAGCTCCCAGCCTAGAGCATGAATCAGAGCACGATTCGCGTCTAACACAAACTCACTGTTTTCACCGTCCTGTAACTCGGCACCTGAGAGATGTAGACCGTGTTTGAAAAAGCAATAAGCTTGCGCTCCCAGCCTAGAGCATGAATCAGAGCACGATTCGCGTCTAACACAAACTCACTGTTTTCACCGTCCTGTACCTCGGCACCTGAGAGGTGTAGACCGTGTTTGAAAAAGCATTACGCTTGCGCTCCCAGCCTAGAGCATGAATCAGAGCACGATTCGCGTCTAACACAAACTCACTGTTTTCACCGTTCTGTAACTCGGCACCAGAGAGATGTAGACCGTGTTTGAAAAAGCAAAAAGCTTGCGCTCCCAGCCTAGAGCATGAATCAGAGCACGATTCGCGTCTAACACAAACTCACTGTTTTCACCGTCCTGTAACTCGGCACCTGAGAGGAGTAGACCGTGTTTGAAGAAGCAATAAGCTTTAGCTCCCAGCCTAGAGCATGAATTAGAGCACGATTCGCGTCTAACACAAACTCACTGTTTTCACCGTCCTGTAACTCGGCACCTGAGAGGTGTAGACCGTGTTTGAAAAAGCAATAAGCTTGCGCTCCCAGCCTAGAGCATGAATCAGAGCACGATTCGCGTCTAACACAAACTCACTGTTTTCACCGTCCTGTACCTCGGCACCTGAGAGGTGTAGACCGTGTTTGAAAAAGCAATAAGCTTGCGCTCCCAGCCTAGAGCATGAATCAGAGCACGATTCGCGTCTAACACAAACTCACTGTTTTCACCGTCCTGTAACTCGGCACCTGAGAGGAGTAGACCGTGTTTGAAAAACCAATAAGCTTTAGCTCCCAGCCTAGAGCATGAATCAGAGCACGATTCGCGTCTAACACAAACTCACTGTTTTCACCGTCCTGTAACTCGGCACCTGAGAGGAGTAGACCGTGTTTGAAAAACCAATAAGCTTTAGCTCCCAGCCTAGAGCATGAATCAGAGCACGATTCGCGTCTAACACAAACTCACTGTTTTCACCGTCCTGTAACTCGGCACCTGAGAGGTGTAGACCGTGTTTGAAAAAGCAATAAGCTTTAGCTCCCAGCCTAGAGCATGAATCAGAGCACGATTCGCGTCTAACACAAACTCACTGTTTTCACCGTCCTGTAACTCGGCACCTGAGAGATGTAGACCGTGTTTGAAAAAGCAATAAGCTTGCGCTCCCAGCCTAGAGCATGAATCAGAGCACGATTCGCGTCTAACACAAACTCACTGTTTTCACCGTCCTGTACCTCGGCACCTGAGAGGTGTACACCGTGTTTGAAAAAGCATTACGCTTCCGCTCCCAGCCTAGAGCATGAATCAGAGCACGATTCGCGTCTAACACAAACTCACTGTTTTCACCGTTCTGTAACTCGGCACCAGAGAGATGTAGACCGTGTTTGAAAAAGCAAAAAGCTTGCTTTCCCAGCCTAGAGCATGAATCAGAGCACGATTCGCGTCTAACACAAACTCACTGTTTTCACCGTCCTGTAACTCGGCACCTGAGAGGAGTAGACCGTGTTTGAAGAAGCAATAAGCTTGCGCTCCCAGCCTAAAGCATGAATCAGAGCACGATTCGCGTCTAACACAAACTCACTGTTTTCACCGTCCTGTAACTCGGCACCTGAGAGGTGTAGACCGTGTTTGAAAAAGCAATAAGCTTGCGCTCCCAGCCTAGAGCATGAATCAGAGCACGATTCGCGTCTAACACAAACTCACTGTTTTCACCGTCCTGTACCTCGGCACCTGAGAGGTGTAGACCGTGTTTGAAAAAGCAATAAGCTTGCGCTCCCAGCCTAGAGCATGAATCAGAGCACGATTCGCGTCTAACACAAACTCACTGTTTTCACCGTCCTGTAACTCGGCACCTGAGAGGAGTAGACCGTGTTTGAAAAACCAATAAGCTTTAGCTCCCAGCCTAGAGCATGAATCAGAGCACGATTCGCGTCTAACACAAACTCACTGTTTTCACCGTCCTGTAACTCGGCACCTGAGAGGTGTAGACCGTGTTTGAAAGAGCAATAAGCTTTAGCTCCCAGCCTAGAGCATGAATCAGAGCACGATTCGCGTCTAACACAAACTCACTGTTTTCACCGTCCTGTACCTCGGCACCTGAGAGGTGTAGACCGTGTTTGAAAAAGCATTACGCTTGCGCTCCCAGCCTAGAGCATGAATCCAAGCACGATTCGCGTCTAACATAAACTCACTGTTTTCACCGTCCTGTAACTCGGCACCTGAGAGGTGTAGACCGTGTTTGAAAAAGCAATAAGCTTGCGCTCCCAGCCTAGAGCATGAATCAGAGCACGATTCGCGTCTAACACAAACTCACTGTTTTCACCGTCCTGTAACTCGGCACCTGAGAGGTGTAGACCGTGTTTGAAACAGCAATAAGCTTGAGCTCCCAGCCTAGAGCATCAATACCAGCACGATTCGCGTCTAACACAAACTCACTGTTTTCACCGTCCTGTACCTCGGCACCTGAGAGGTGTAGACCGTGTTTGAAAAAGCAATAAGCTTGCGCTCCCAGCCTAGAGCATGAATCAGAGCACGATTCGCGTCTAACACAAACTCACTGTTTTCACCGTCCTGTAACTCGGCACCTGAGAGGTGTAGACCGTGTTTGAAAAAGCAATAAGCTTGCGCTCCCAGCCTAGAGCATGAATCAGAGAACGATTCGCGTCTAACACAAACTCACTGTTTTCACCGTCCTGTAACTCGGCACCTGAGAGGTGTAGACCGTGTTTGAGAAAGCAATAAGCTTGCGCTCCCAGCCTAGAGCATGAATCATAGCACGATTCGCGTCTAACACAAACTCACTGTTTTCACCGTCCTGTAACTCGGCACCTGAGAGGTGTAGACCGTGTTTGAGAAAGCAGTAAGCTTGCGCTCCCAGCCTAGAGCATGAATCAGAGCACGATTCGCGTCTAACACAAACTCACTGTTTTCACCGTCCTGTACCTCGGCACCTGAGAGGTGTAGACCGTGTTTGAAAAAGCATTACGCTTGCGCTCTCAGCCTAGAGCATCAATACCAGCACGATTCGCGTCTAACACAAACTCACTGTTTTCACCGTCCTGTACCTCGGCACCTGAGAGGTGTAGACCGTGTTTGAAAAAGCAAAAAGCTTGCGCTCCCAGCCTAGAGCATGAATCATAGCACGATTCGCGTCTAACACAAACTCACTGTTTTCACCGTCCTGTAACTCGGCACCTGAGAGGTGTAGACCGTGTTTGAGAAAGCAATAAGCTTGCGCTCCCAGCCTAGAGCATGAATCAGAGCACGATTCGCGTCTAACACAAACTCACTGTTTTCACCGTCCTGTAACTCGGCACCTGAGAGGTGTAGACCGTGTTTGAAAAAGCAATAAGCTTGCGCTCCCAGCCTAGAGCATGAATCAGAGCACGATTCGCGTCTAACACAAACTCACTGTTTTCACCGTCCTGTACCTCGGCACCTGAGAGGTGTAGACCGTGTTTGAAAAAGCAATAAGCTTGCGCTCCCAGCCTAGAGCATGAATCAGAGCACGATTCGCGTCTAACACAAACTCACTGTTTTCACCGTCCTGTAACTCGGCACCTGAGAGGAGTAGACCGTGTTTGAAAAACCAATAAGCTTTAGCTCCCAGCCTAGAGCATGAATCAGAGCACGATTCGCGTCTAACACAAA
This sequence comes from Eleutherodactylus coqui, assembly GCF_035609145.1. Lineage (NCBI taxonomy): Eukaryota > Metazoa > Chordata > Amphibia > Anura > Eleutherodactylidae > Eleutherodactylus > Eleutherodactylus coqui. Next base: position 254,835 of record NW_027102191.1, on the reverse strand, counting down.
CTCACTGTTTTCACCGTCCTGTAACTCGGCACCTGAGAGGTGTAGACCGTGTTTGAAAAAGCAATAAGCTTTAGCTCCCAGCCTAGAGCATGAATCAGAGCACGATTCGCGTCTAACACAAACTCACTGTTTTCACCGTCCTGTACCTCGGCACCTGAGAGGTGTAGACCGTGTTTGAAAAAGCATTACGCTTGCGCTCCCAGCCTAGAGCATGAATCCAAGCACGATTCGCGTCTAACATAAACTCACTGTTTTCACCGTCCTGTAACTCGGCACCTGAGAGGTGTAGACCGTGTTTGAAAAAGCAATAAGCTTGCGCTCCCAGCCTAGAGCATGAATCAGAGCACGATTCGCGTCTAACACAAACTCACTGTTTTCACCGTCCTGTAACTCGGCACCTGAGAGGTGTAGACCGTGTTTGATACAGCAATAAGCTTGCGCTCCCAGCCTAGAGCATCAATACCAGCACGATTCGCGTCTAACACAAACTCACTGTTTTCACCGTCCTGTACCTCGGCACCTGAGAGGTGTAGACCGTGTTTGAAAAAGCAAAAAGCTTGCGCTCCCAGCCTAGAGCATGAATCAGAGCACGATTCGCGTCTAACACAAACTCACTGTTTTCACAGTCCTGTAACTCGGCACCTGAGAGATGTAGACCGTGTTTGAAAAAGCAATAAGCTTGCGCTCCCAGCCTAGAGCATGAATCATAGCACGATTCGCGTCTAACACAAACTCACTGTTTTCACCGTCCTGTAACTCGGCACCTGAGAGGTGTAGACCGTGTTTGAAAAAGCAATAAGCTTGCGCTCCCAGCCTAGAGCATGAATCAGAGCACGATTCGCGTCTAACACAAACTCACTGTTTTCACCGTCCTGTAACTCGGCACCTGAGAGGTGTAGACCGTGTTTGAGAAAGCAATAAGCTTGCGCTCCCAGCCTAGAGCATGAATCAGAGCACGATTCGCGTCTAACACAAACTCACTGTTTTCACCGTCCTGTAACTCGGCACCTGAGAGGAGTAGACCGTGTTTGAAAAAGCAATAAGCTTTAGCTCCCAGCCTAGAGCATGAATCAGAGCACGATTCGCGTCTAACACAAACTCACTGTTTTCACCGTCCTGTAACTCGGCACCTGAGAGGTGTAGACCGTGTTTGAAAAAGCAATAAGCTTGCGCTCCCAGCCTAAAGCATGAATCAGAGCACGATTCGCGTCTAACACAAACTCACTGTTTTCACCGTCCTGTAACTCGGCACCTGAGAGGTGTAGACCGTGTTTGAAAAAGCAATAAGCTTGCGCTCCCAGCCTAGAGCATGAATCAGAGCACGATTCGCGTCTAACACAAACTCACTGTTTTCACCGTCCTGTAACTCGGCACCTGAGAGGTGTAGACCGTGTTTGAGAAAGCAATAAGCTTGCGCTCCCAGCCTAGAGCATGAATCAGAGCACGATTCGCGTCTAACACAAACTCACTGTTTTCACCGTCCTGTAACTCGGCACCTGAGAGATGTCGACCGTGTTTGAAAAAGCAATAAGCTTTAGCTCCCAGCCTAGAGCATGAATCATAGCACGATTCGCGTCTAACACAAACTCACTGTTTTCACCGTCCTGTAACTCGGCACCTGAAAGATGTAGACCGTGTTTGAAAAAGCAATAAGCTTGCGCTCCCAGCCTAGAGCATGAATCATAGCACGATTCGCGTCTAACACAAACTCACTGTTTTCACCGTCCTGTAACTCGGCACCTGAGAGGTGTAGACCGTGTTTGAGAAAGCAATAAGCTTGCGCTCCCAGCCTAGAGCATGAATCAGAGCACGATTCGCGTCTAACACAAACTCACTGTTTTCACCGTCCTGTACCTCGGCACCTGAGAGGTGTAGACCGTGTTTGAAAAAGCATTACGCTTGGGCTCCCAGCCTAGAGCATCAATACCAGCACGATTCGCGTCTAACACAAACTCACTGTTTTCACCGTCCTGTACCTCGGCACCTGAGAGGTGTAGACCGTGTTTGAAAAAGCAAAAAGCTTGCGCTCCCAGCCTAGAGCATGAATCAGAGCACGATTCGCGTCTAACACAAACTCACTGTTTTCACCGTCCTGTAACTCGGCACCTGAGAGATGTAGACCGTGTTTGAAAAAGCAATAAGCTTGCGCTCCCAGCCTAGAGCATGAATCATAGAACGATTCGCGTCTAACACAAACTCACTGTTTTCACCGTCCTGTAACTCGGCACCTGAGAGGTGTAGACCGTGTTTGAAAAAGCAATAAGCTTGCGCTCCCAGCCTAGAGCATGAATCAGAGCACGATTCGCGTCTAACACAAACTCACTGTTTTCACCGTCCTGTAACTCGGCACCTGAGAGGTGTAGACCGTGTTTGAGAAAGCAATAAGCTTGCGCTCCCAGCCTAGAGCATGAATCAGAGCACGATTCGCGTCTAACACAAACTCACTGTTTTCACCGTCCTGTACCTCGGCACCTGAGAGGTGTAGACCGTGTTTGAAAAAGCATTACGCTTGCGCTCCCAGCCTAGAGCATCAATCCCAGCACGATTCGCGTCTAACACAAACTCACTGTTTTCACCGTCCTGTACCTCGGCACCTGAGAGGTGTAGACCGTGTTTGAAAAAGCAAAAAGCTTGCGCTCCCAGCCTAGAGCATGAATCAGAGCACGATTCGCGTCTAACACAAACTCACTGTTTTCACTGTCCTGTAACTCGGCACCTGAGAGGAGTAGACCGTGTTTGAAAAAGCAATAAGCTTTAGCTCCCAGCCTAGAGCATGAATTCGCGTCTAACACAAACTCACTGTTTTCACCGTCCTGTAACTCGGCACCTGAGAGGTGTAGACCGTGTTTGAAAAAGCAATAAGCTTGCGCTCCCAGCCTAGAGCATGAATCAGAGCACGATTCGCGTCTAACACAAACTCACTGTTTTCACCGTCCTGTAACTCGGCACCTGAGAGGAGTAGACCGTGTTTGAAAAAGCAATAAGCTTTAGCTCCCAGCCTAGAGCATGAATCAGAGCACAATTCGCGTCTAACACAAACTCACTGTTTTCACCGTCCTGTAACTCGGCACCTGAGAGGTGTAGACCGTGTTTGAAAAAGCAATAAGCTTGCTCTCCCAGCCTAGAGCATGAATCAGAGCACGATTCGCGTCTAACACAAACTCACTGTTTTCACCGTCCTGTAACTCGGCACCTGAGAGATGTCGACCGTGTTTGAAAAAGCAATAAGCTTTAGCTCCCAGCCTAGAGCATGAATCATAGCACGATTCGCGTCTAACACAAACTCACTGTTTTCACCGTCCTGTAACTCGGCACCTGAGAGGTGTAGACCGTGTTTGAGAAAGCAATAAGCTTGCGCTCCCAGCCTAGAGCATGAATCAGAGCACGATTCGCGTCTAACACAAACTCACTGTTTTCACCGTCCTGTACCTCGGCACCTGAGAGGTGTAGACCGTGTTTGAAAAAGCATTACGCTTGCGCTCCCAGCCTAGAGCATCAATACCAGCACGATTCGCGTCTAACACAAACTCACTGTTTTCACCGTCCTGTACCTCGGCACCTGAGAGGTGTAGACCGTGTTTGAAAAAGCAAAAAGCTTGCGCTCCCAGCCTAGAGCATGAATCAGAGCACGATTCGCGTCTAACACAAACTCACTGTTTTCACCGTCCTGTAACTCGGCACCTGAGAGATGTAGACCGTGTTTGAAAAAGCAATAAGCTTGCGCTCCCAGCCTAGAGCATGAATCATAGCACGATTCGCGTCTAACACAAACTCACTGTTTTCACCGTCCTGTAACTCGGCACCTGAGAGGTGTAGACCGTGTTTGAAAAAGCAATAAGCTTGCGCTCCCAGCCTAGAGCATGAATCAGAGCACGATTCGCGTCTAACACAAACTCACTGTTTTCACCGTCCTGTAACTCGGCACCTGAGAGGTGTAGACCGTGTTTGAGAAAGCAATAAGCTTGCGCTCCCAGCCTAGAGCATGAATCAGAGCACGATTCGCGTCTAACACAAACTCACTGTTTTCACCGTCCTGTACCTCGGCACCTGAGAGGTGTAGACCGTGTTTGAAAAAGCAAAAAGCTTGCGCTCCCAGCCTAGAGCATGAATCATAGCACGATTCGCGTCTAACACAAACTCACTGTTTTCACTGTCCTGTAACTCGGCACCTGAGAGGAGTAGACCGTGTTTGAAAAAGCAATAAGCTTTAGCTCCCAGCCTAGAGCATGAATTCGCGTCTAACACAAACTCACTGTTTTCACCGTCCTGTAACTCGGCACCTGAAAGATGTAGACCGTGTTTGAAAAAGCAATAAGCTTGCGCTCCCAGCCTAGAGCATGAATCATAGCACGATTCGCGTCTAACACAAACTCACTGTTTTCACCGTCCTGTAACTCGGCACCTGAGAGGTGTAGACCGTGTTTGAGAAAGCAATAAGCTTGCGCTCCCAGCCTAGAGCATGAATCAGAGCACGATTCGCGTCTAACACAAACTCACTGTTTTCACCGTCCTGTAACTCGGCACCTGAGAGGTGTAGACCGTGTTTGAGAAAGCAATAAGCTTGCGCTCCCAGCCTAGAGCATGAATCAGAGCACGATTCGCGTCTAACACAAACTCACTGTTTTCACCGTCCTGTACCTCGGCACCTGAGAGGTGTAGACCGTGTTTGAAAAAGCAAAAAGCTTGCGCTCCCAGCCTAGAGCATGAATCATAGCACGATTCGCGTCTAACACAAACTCACTGTTTTCACTGTCCTGTAACTCGGCACCTGAGAGGAGTAGACCGTGTTTGAAAAAGCAATAAGCTTTAGCTCCCAGCCTAGAGCATGAATTCGCGTCTAACACAAACTCACTGTTTTCACCGTCCTGTAACTCGGCACCTGAGAGGTGTAGACCGTGTTTGAAAAAGCAATAAGCTTGCGCTCCCAGCCTAGAGCATGAATCAGAGCACGATTCGCGTCTAACACAAACTCACTGTTTTCACCGTCCTGTAACTCGGCACCTGAGAGGAGTAGACCGTGTTTGAAAAAGCAATAAGCTTTAGCTCCCAGCCTAGGGCATGAATCAGAGCACAATTCGCGTCTAACACAAACTCACTGTTTTCACCGTCCTGTAACTCGGCACCTGAGAGGTGTAGACCGTGTTTGAAAAAGCAATAAGCTTGCTCTCCCAGCCTAGAGCATGAATCAGAGCACGATTCGCGTCTAACACAAACTCACTGTTTTCACCGTCCTGTAACTCGGCACCTGAGAGGTGTAGACCGTGTTTGAAAAAGCAATAAGCTTGCGCTCCCAGCCTAAAGCATGAATCAGAGCACGATTCGCGTCTAACACAAACTCACTGTTTTCACCGTCCTGTAACTCGGCACCTGAGAGGTGTAGACCGTGTTTGAAAAAGCAATAAGCTTGCGCTTCCAGCCTAGAGCATGAATCAGAGCACGATTCGCGTCTAACACAAACTCACTGTTTTCACCGTTCTGTAACTCGGCACCTGAGAGGTGTAGACCGTGTTTGAAAAAGCAATAAGCTTGCGCTCCCAGCCTAGAGCATGAATCAGAGCACGATTCGCGTCTAACACAAACTCACTGTTTTCACCGTCCTGTAACTCGGCACCTGAGAGATGTCGACCGTGTTTGAAAAAGCAATAAGCTTTAGCTCCCAGCCTAGAGCATGAATCAGAGCACGATTCGCGTCTAACACAAACTCACTGTTTTCACCGTCCTGTAACTCGGCACCTGAAAGATGTAGACCGTGTTTGAAAAAGCAATAAGCTTGCGCTCCCAGCCTAGAGCATGAATCATAGCACGATTCGCGTCTAACACAAACTCACTGTTTTCACCGTCCTGTAACTCGGCACCTGAGAGGTGTAGACCGTGTTTGAGAAAGCAATAAGCTTGCGCTCCCAGCCTAGAGCATGAATCAGAGCACGATTCGCGTCTAACACAAACTCACTGTTTTCACCGTGCTGTACCTCGGCACCTGAGAGGTGTAGACCGTGTTTGAAAAAGCATTACGCTTGCGCTCCCAGCCTAGAGCATGAATCAGAGCACGATTCGCGTCTAACGCAAACTCACTGTTTTCACCGTTCTGTAACTCGGCACCTGAGAGGTGTAGACCGTGTTTGAAAAAGCAATAAGCTTTAGCTCCCAGCCTAGAGCATGAATTCGCGTCTAACACAAACTCACTGTTTTCACCGTCCTGTAACTCGGCACCTGAGAGGTGTAGACCGTGTTTGAAAAAGCAATAAGCTTGCGCTCCCAGCCTAGAGCATGAATCAGAGCACGATTCGCGTCTAACACAAACTCACTGTTTTCACCGTCCTGTAACTCGGCACCTGAGAGGAGTAGACCGTGTTTGAAAAAGCAATAAGCTTTAGCTCCCAGCCTAGAGCATAAATCAGAGCACAATTCGCGTCTAACACAAACTCACTGTTTTCACCGTCCTGTAACTCGGCACCTGAGAGGTGTAGACCGTGTTTGAAAAAGCAATAAGCTTGCTCTCCCAGCCTAGAGCATGAATCAGAGCACGATTCGCGTCTAACACAAACTCACTGTTTTCACCGTCCTGTAACTCGGCACCTGAGAGGTGTAGACCGTGTTTGAAAAAGCAATAAGCTTGCGCTCCCAGCCTAAAGCATGAATCAGAGCACGATTCGCGTCTAACACAAACTCACTGTTTTCACCGTCCTGTAACTCGGCACCTGAGAGGTGTAGACCGTGTTTGAAAAAGCAATAAGCTTGCGCTCCCAGCCTAGAGCATGAATCAGAGCACGATTCGCGTCTAACACAAACTCACTGTTTTCACCGTCCTGTACCTCGGCACCTGAGAGGTGTAGACCGTGTTTGAAAAAGCATTACGCTTGCGCTCCCAGCCTAGAGCATGAATCAGAGCACGATTCGCGTCTAACACAAACTCACTATTTTCACCGTCCTGTAACTCGGCACCTGAGAGGTGTAGACCGTGTTTGAAAAAGCAATAAGCTTGCGCTCCCAGCCTAGAGCATGAATCAGAGCACGATTCGCGTCTAACACAAACTCACTGTTTTCACCGTCCTGTAACTCGGCACCTGAGAGATGTCGACCGTGTTTGAAAAAGCAATAAGCTTTAGCTCCCAGCCTAGAGCATGAATCAGAGCACGATTCGCGTCTAACACAAACTCACTGTTTTCACCGTCCTGTAACTCGGCACCTGAAAGATGTAGACCGTGTTTGAAAAAGCAATAAGCTTGCGCTCCCAGCCTAGAGCATGAATCATAGCACGATTCGCGTCTAACACAAACTCACTGTTTTCACCGTTCTGTAACTCGGCACCTGAGAGGTGTAGACCGTGTTTGAAAAAGCAATAAGCTTGCGCTCCCAGCCTAGAGCATGAATCAGAGCACGATTCGCGTCTAACACAAACTCACTGTTTTCACCGTCCTGTAACTCGGCACCTGAGAGGTGTAGACCGTGTTTGAAAAAGCAATAAGCTTGCGCTCCCAGCCTAGAGCATGAATCAGAGCACGATTCGCGTCTAACACAAACTCACTGTTTTCAGCGTCCTGTAACTCGGCACCTGAGAGGTGTAGACCGTGTTTGAGAAAGCAATAAGCTTGCGCTCCCAGCCTAGAGCATGAATCAGAGCACGATTCGCGTCTAACACAAACTCACTGTTTTCACCGTCCTGTACCTCGGCACCTGAGAGGTGTAGACCGTGTTTGAAAAAGCATTACGCTTGCGCTCCCAGCCTAGAGCATCAATCCCAGCACGATTCGCGTCTAACACAAACTCACTGTTTTCACCGTCCTGTACCTCGGCACCTGAGAGGTGTAGACCGTGTTTGAAAAAGCAAAAAGCTTGCGCTCCCAGCCTAGAGCATGAATCAGAGCACGATTCGCGTCTAACACAAACTCACTGTTTTCACTGTCCTGTAACTCGGCACCTGAGAGGAGTAGACCGTGTTTGAAAAAGCAATAAGCTTTAGCTCCCAGCCTAGAGCATGAATTCGCGTCTAACACAAACTCACTGTTTTCACCGTCCTGTAACTCGGCACCTGAGAGGTGTAGACCGTGTTTGAAAAAGCAATAAGCTTGCGCTCCCAGCCTAGAGCATGAATCAGAGCACGATTCGCGTCTAACACAAACTCACTGTTTTCACCGTCCTGTAACTCGGCACCTGAGAGGAGTAGACCGTGTTTGAAAAAGCAATAAGCTTTAGCTCCCAGCCTAGAGCATGAATCAGAGCACAATTCGCGTCTAACACAAACTCACTGTTTTCACCGTCCTGTAACTCGGCACCTGAGAGGTGTAGACCGTGTTTGAAAAAGCAATAAGCTTGCTCTCCCAGCCTAGAGCATGAATCAGAGCACGATTCGCGTCTAACACAAACTCACTGTTTTCACCGTCCTGTAACTCGGCACCTGAGAGGTGTAGACCGTGTTTGAAAAAGCAATAAGCTTGCGCTCCCAGCCTAAAGCATGAATCAGAGCACGATTCGCGTCTAACACAAACTCACTGTTTTCACCGTCCTGTAACTCGGCACCTGAGAGGTGTAGACCGTGTTTGAAAAAGCAATAAGCTTGCGCTCCCAGCCTAGAGCATGAATCAGAGCACGATTCGCGTCTAACACAAACTCACTGTTTTCACCGTCCTGTACCTCGGCACCTGAGAGGTGTAGACCGTGTTTGAAAAAGCATTACGCTTGCGCTCCCAGCCTAGAGCATGAATCAGAGCACGATTCGCGTCTAACACAAACTCACTGTTTTCACCGTTCTGTAACTCGGCACCAGAGAGATGTAGACCGTGTTTGAAAAAGCAAAAAGCTTGCGCTCCCAGCCTACAGCATGAATCAGAGCACGATTCGCGTCTAACATAAACTCACTGTTTTCACCGTCCTGTAACTCGGCACCTGAGAGGTGTAGACCGTGTTTGAAGAAGCAATAAGCTTTAGCTCCCAGCCTAGAGCATGAATCAGAGCACGATTCGCGTCTAACACAAACTCACTGTTTTCACCGTCCTGTAACTCGGCACCTGAGAGGTGTAGACCGTGTTTGAAAAAGCAATAAGCTTGCGCTCCCAGCCTAGAGCATGAATCAGAGCACGATTCGCGTCTAACACAAACTCACTGTTTTCACCGTCCTGTACCTCGGCACCTGAGAGGTGTAGACCGTGTTTGAAAAAGCAATAAGCTTGCGCTCCCAGCCTAGAGCATGAATCAGAGCACGATTCGCGTCTAACACAAACTCACTCTTTTCACCGTCCTGTAACTCGGCACCTGAGAGGAGTAGACCGTGTTTGAAAAACCAATAAGGTTTAGCTCCCAGCCTAGAGCATGAATCAGAGCACGATTCGCGTCTAACACAAACTCACTGTTTTCACCGTCCTGTAACTCGGCACCTGAGAGGTGTAGACCGTGTTTGAAAAAGCAATAAGCTTTAGCTCCCAGCCTAGAGCATGAATCAGAGCACGATTCGCGTCTAACACAAACTCACTGTTTTCACCGTCCTGTAACTCGGCACCTGAGAGATGTAGACCGTGTTTGAAAAAGCAATAAGCTTGCGCTCCCAGCCTAGAGCATGAATCAGAGCACGATTCGCGTCTAACACAAACTCACTGTTTTCACCGTCCTGTACCTCGGCACCTGAGAGGTGTAGACCGTGTTTGAAAAAGCATTACGCTTGCGCTCCCAGCCTAGAGCATGAATCAGAGCACGATTCGCGTCTAACACAAACTCACTGTTTTCACCGTTCTGTAACTCGGCACCAGAGAGATGTAGACCGTGTTTGAAAAAGCAAAAAGCTTGCGCTCCCAGCCTAGAGCATGAATCAGAGCACGATTCGCGTCTAACACAAACTCACTGTTTTCACCGTCCTGTAACTCGGCACCTGAGAGGAGTAGACCGTGTTTGAAGAAGCAATAAGCTTTAGCTCCCAGCCTAGAGCATGAATTAGAGCACGATTCGCGTCTAACACAAACTCACTGTTTTCACCGTCCTGTAACTCGGCACCTGAGAGGTGTAGACCGTGTTTGAAAAAGCAATAAGCTTGCGCTCCCAGCCTAGAGCATGAATCAGAGCACGATTCGCGTCTAACACAAACTCACTGTTTTCACCGTCCTGTACCTCGGCACCTGAGAGGTGTAGACCGTGTTTGAAAAAGCAATAAGCTTGCGCTCCCAGCCTAGAGCATGAATCAGAGCACGATTCGCGTCTAACACAAACTCACTGTTTTCACCGTCCTGTAACTCGGCACCTGAGAGGAGTAGACCGTGTTTGAAAAACCAATAAGCTTTAGCTCCCAGCCTAGAGCATGAATCAGAGCACGATTCGCGTCTAACACAAACTCACTGTTTTCACCGTCCTGTAACTCGGCACCTGAGAGGAGTAGACCGTGTTTGAAAAACCAATAAGCTTTAGCTCCCAGCCTAGAGCATGAATCAGAGCACGATTCGCGTCTAACACAAACTCACTGTTTTCACCGTCCTGTAACTCGGCACCTGAGAGGTGTAGACCGTGTTTGAAAAAGCAATAAGCTTTAGCTCCCAGCCTAGAGCATGAATCAGAGCACGATTCGCGTCTAACACAAACTCACTGTTTTCACCGTCCTGTAACTCGGCACCTGAGAGATGTAGACCGTGTTTGAAAAAGCAATAAGCTTGCGCTCCCAGCCTAGAGCATGAATCAGAGCACGATTCGCGTCTAACACAAACTCACTGTTTTCACCGTCCTGTACCTCGGCACCTGAGAGGTGTACACCGTGTTTGAAAAAGCATTACGCTTCCGCTCCCAGCCTAGAGCATGAATCAGAGCACGATTCGCGTCTAACACAAACTCACTGTTTTCACCGTTCTGTAACTCGGCACCAGAGAGATGTAGACCGTGTTTGAAAAAGCAAAAAGCTTGCTTTCCCAGCCTAGAGCATGAATCAGAGCACGATTCGCGTCTAACACAAACTCACTGTTTTCACCGTCCTGTAACTCGGCACCTGAGAGGAGTAGACCGTGTTTGAAGAAGCAATAAGCTTTAGCTCCCAGCCTAGAGCATGAATCAGAGCACGATTCGCGTCTAACACAAACTCACTGTTTTCACCGTCCTGTAACTCGGCACCTGAGAGGTGTAGACCGTGTTTGAAAAAGCAATAAGCTTGCGCTCCCAGCCTAGAGCATGAATCAGAGCACGATTCGCGTCTAACACAAACTCACTGTTTTCACCGTCCTGTACCTCGGCACCTGAGAGGTGTAGACCGTGTTTGAAAAAGCAATAAGCTTGCGCTCCCAGCCTAGAGCATGAATCAGAGCACGATTCGCGTCTAACACAAACTCACTGTTTTCACCGTCCTGTAACTCGGCACCTGAGAGGTGTAGACCGTGTTTGAAAAAGCAATAAGCTTGCGCTCCCAGCCTAGAGCATGAATCAGAGCACGATTCGCGTCTAACACAAACTCACTGTTTTCACCGTCCTGTAACTCGGCACCTGAGAGGTGTAGACCGTGTTTGAGAAAGCAATAAGCTTGCGCTCCCAGCCTAGAGCATGAATCAGAGCACGATTCGCGTCTAACACAAACTCACTGTTTTCACTGTCCTGTAACTCGGCACCTGAGAGATGTAGACCGTGTTTGAAAAAGCAATAAGCTTGCGCTCCCAGCCTAGAGCATGAATCATAGCACGATTCGCGTCTAACACAAACTCACTGTTTTCACCGTCGTGTAACTCGGCACCTGAGAGGTGTAGACCGTGTTTGAGAAAGCAATAAGCTTGCGCTCCCAGCCTAGAGCATGAATCAGAGCACGATTCGCGTCTAACACAAACTCACTGTTTTCACCGTCCTGTACCTCGGCACCTGAGAGGTGTAGACCGTGTTTGAAAAAGCATTACGCTTGCGCTCTCAGCCTAGAGCATCAATACCAGCACGATTCGCGTCTAACACAAACTCACTGTTTTCACCGTCCTGTACCTCGGCACCTGAGAGGTGTAGACCGTGTTTGAAAAAGCAAAAAGCTTGCGCTCCCAGCCTAGAGCATGAATCATAGCACGATTCGCGTCTAACACAAACTCACTGTTTTCACCGTCCTGTAACTCGGCACCTGAGAGGTGTAGACCGTGTTTGAGAAAGCAATAAGCTTGCGCTCCCAGCCTAGAGCATGAATCAGAGCACGATTCGCGTCTAACACAAACTCACTGTTTTCACCGTCCTGTACCTCGGCACCTGAGAGGTGTAGACCGTGTTTGAAAAAGCATTACGCTTGCGCTCCCAGCCTAGAGCATGAATCAGAGCACGATTCGCGTCTAACACAAACTCACTGTTTTCACCGTCCTGTAACTCGGCACCTGAGAGGTGTAGACCGTGTTTGAAAAAGCAATAAGCTTGCGCTCCCAGCCTAGAGCATGAATCAGAGCACGATTCGCGTCTAACACAAACTCACTGTTTTCACCGTCCTGTAACTCGGCACCTGAGAGGAGTAGACCGTGTTTGAAAAACCAATAAGCTTTAGCTCCCAGCCTAGAGCATGAATCAGAGCACGATTCGCGTCTAACACAAACTCACTGTTTTCACCGTCCTGTAACTCGGCACCTGAGAGGTGTAGACCGTGTTTGAAAAAGCAATAAGCTTTAGCTCCCAGCCTAGAGCATGAATCAGAGCGCGATTCGCGTCTAACACAAACTCACTGTTTTCACCGTCCTGTACCTCGGCACCTGAGAGGTGTAGACCGTGTTTGAAAAAGCATTACGCTTGCGCTCCCAGCCTAGAGCATGAATCCAAGCACGATTCGCGTCTAACATAAACTCACTGTTTTCACCGTCCTGTAACTCGGCACCTGAGAGGTGTAGACCGTGTTTGAAAAAGCAATAAGCTTGCGCTCCCAGCCTAGAGCATGAATCAGAGCACGATTCGCGTCTAACACAAACTCACTGTTTTCACCGTCCTGTAACTCGGCACCTGAGAGGTGTAGACCGTGTTTGAAACAGCAATAAGCTTGCGCTCCCAGCCTAGAGCATCAATACCAGCACGATTCGCGTCTAACACAAACTCACTGTTTTCACCGTCCTGTACCTCGGCACCTGAGAGGTGTAGACCGTGTTTGAAAAAGCAAAAAGCTTGCGCTCCCAGCCTAGAGCATGAATCAGAGCACGATTCGCGTCTAACACAAACTCACTGTTTTCACAGTCCTGTAACTCGGCACCTAAGAGATGTAGACCGTGTTTGAAAAAGCAATAAGCTTGCGCTCCCAGCCTAGAGCATGAATCATAGCACGATTCGCGTCTAACACAAACTCACTGTTTTCACCGTCCTGTAACTCGGCACCTGAGAGGTGTAGACCGTGTTTGAAAAAGCAATAAGCTTGCGCTCCCAGCCTAGAGCATGAATCAGAGCACGATTCGCGTCTAACACAAACTCACTGTTTTCACCGTCCTGTAACTCGGCACCTGAGAGGTGTAGACCGTGTTTGAGAAAGCAATAAGCTTGCGCTCCCAGCCTAGAGCATGAATCAGAGCACGATTCGCGTCTAACACAAACTCACTGTTTTCACCGTCCTGTAACTCGGCACCTGAGAGATGTCGACCGTGTTTGAAAAAGCAATAAGCTTTAGCTCCCAGCCTAGAGCATGAATCATAGCACGATTCGCGTCTAACACAAACTCACTGTTTTCACCGTCCTGTAACTCGGCACCTGAAAGATGTAGACCGTGTTTGAAAAAGCAATAAGCTTGCGCTCCCAGCCTAGAGCATGAATCATAGCACGATTCGCGTCTAACACAAACTCACTGTTTTCACCGTCCTGTAACTCGGCACCTGAGAGGTGTAGACCGTGTTTGAGAAAGCAATAAGCTTGCGCTCCCAGCCTAGAGCATGAATCAGAGCACGATTCGCGTCTAACACAAACTCACTGTTTTCACCGTCCTGGACCTCGGCACCTGAGAGGTGTAGACCGTGTTTGAAAAAGCATTACGCTTGCGCTCCCAGCCTAGAGCATCAATACCAGCACGATTCGCGTCTAACACAAACTCACTGTTTTCACCGTCCTGTAACTCGGCACCTGAAAGATGTAGACCGTGTTTGAAAAAGCAATAAGCTTGCGCTCCCAGCCTAGAGCATGAATCATAGCACGATTCGCGTCTAACACAAACTCACTGTTTTCACCGTCCTGTAACTCGGCACCTGAAAGATGTAGACCGTGTTTGAAAAAGCAATAAGCTTGCGCTCCCAGCCTAGAGCATGAATCATAGCACGATTCGCGTCTAACACAAACTCACTGTTTTCACCGTCCTGTAACTCGGCACCTGAAAGATGTAGACCGTGTTTGAAAAAGCAATAAGCTTGCGCTCCCAGCCTAGAGCATGAATCATAGCACGATTCGCGTCTAACACAAACTCACTGTTTTCACCGTCCTGTAACTCGGCACCTGAGAGGTGTAGACCGTGTTTGAGAAAGCAATAAGCTTGCGCTCCCAGCCTAGAGCATGAATCAGAGCACGATTCGCGTCTAACACAAACTCACTGTTTTCACCGTCCTGTACCTCAGCACCTGAGAGGTGTAGACCGTGTTTGAAAAAGCATTACGCTTGCGCTCCCAGCCTAGAGCATCAATACCAGCACGATTCGCGTCTAACACAAACTCACTGTTTTCACCGTCCTGTAACTCGGCACCTGAGAGATGTAGACCGTGTTTGAAAAAGCAATAAGCTTGCGCTCCCAGCCTAGAGCATGAATCATAGCACGATTCGCGTCTAACACAAACTCACTGTTTTCACCGTCCTGTAACTCGGCACCTGAGAGGTGTAGACCGTGTTTGAAAAAGCAATAAGCTTGCGCTCCCAGCCTAGAGCATGAATCAGAGCACGATTCGCGTCTAACACAAACTCACTGTTTTCACCGTCCTGTAACTCGGCACCTGAGAGGTGTAGACCGTGTTTGAGAAAGCAATAAGCTTGCGCTCCCAGCCTAGAGCATGAATCAGAGCACGATTCGCGTCTAACACAAACTCACTGTTTTCACCGTCCTGTACCTCGGCACCTGAGAGGTGTAGACCGTGTTTGAAAAAGCATTACGCTTGCGCTCCCAGCCTAGAGCATCAATCCCAGCACGATTCGCGTCTAACACAAACTCACTGTTTTCACCGTCCTGTACCTCGGCACCTGAGAGGTGTAGACCGTGTTTGAAAAAGCAAAAAGCTTGCGCTCCCAGCCTAGAGCATGAATCAGAGCACGATTCGCGTCTAACACAAACTCACTGTTTTCACTGTCCTGTAACTCGGCACCTGAGAGGAGTAGACCGTGTTTGAAAAAGCAATAAGCTTTAGCTCCCAGCCTAGAGCATGAATTCGCGTCTAACACAAACTCACTGTTTTCACCGTCCTGTAACTCGGCACCTGAGAGGTGTAGACCGTGTTTGAAAAAGCAATAAGCTTGCGCTCCCAGCCTAGAGCATGAATCAGAGCACGATTCGCGTCTAACACAAACTCACTGTTTTCACCGTCCTGTAACTCGGCACCTGAGAGATGTAGACCGTGTTTGAAAAAGCAATAAGCTTGCGCTCCCAGCCTAGAGCATGAATCATAGCACGATTCGCGTCTAACACAAACTCACTGTTTTCACCGTCCTGTAACTCGGCACCTGAGAGGTGTAGACCGTGTTTGAGAAAGCAATAAGCTTGCGCTCCCAGCCTAGAGCATGAATCAGAGCACGATTCGCGTCTAACACAAACTCACTGTTTTCACCGTCCTGTACCTCGGCACCTGAGAGGTGTAGACCGTGTTTGAAAAAGCATTACGCTTGCGCTCTCAGCCTAGAGCATCAATACCAGCACGATTCGCGTCTAACACAAACTCACTGTTTTCACCGTCCTGTACCTCGGCACCTGAGAGGTGTAGACCGTGTTTGAAAAAGCATTACGCTTGCGCTCCCAGCCTAGAGCATGAATCCAAGCACGATTCGCGTCTAACATAAACTCACTGTTTTCACCGTCCTGTAACTCGGCACCTGAGAGGTGTAGACCGTGTTTGAAAAAGCAATAAGCTTGCGCTCCCAGCCTAGAGCATGAATCAGAGCACGATTCGCGTCTAACACAAACTCACTGTTTTCACCGTCCTGTAACTCGGCACCTGAGAGGTGTAGACCGTGTTTGAAACAGCAATAAGCTTGCGCTCCCAGCCTAGAGCATCAATACCAGCACGATTCGCGTCTAACACAAACTCACTGTTTTCACCGTCCTGTACCTCGGCACCTGAGAGGTGTAGACCGTGTTTGAAAAAGCAATAAGCTTGCGCTCCCAGCCTAGAGCATGAATCAGAGCACGATTCGCGTCTAACACAAACTCACTGTTTTCACCGTCCTGTAACTCGGCACCTGAGAGGTGTAGACCGTGTTTGAAAAAGCAATAAGCTTGCGCTCCCAGCCTAGAGCATGAATCAGAGCACGATTCGCGTCTAACACAAACTCACTGTTTTCACCGTCCTGTAACTCGGCACCTGAGAGGTGTAGACCGTGTTTGAGAAAGCAATAAGCTTGCGCTCCCAGCCTAGAGCATGAATCAGAGCACGATTCGCGTCTAACACAAACTCACTGTTTTCACTGTCCTGTAACTCGGCACCTGAGAGATGTAGACCGTGTTTGAAAAAGCAATAAGCTTGCGCTCCCAGCCTAGAGCATGAATCATAGCACGATTCGCGTCTAACACAAACTCACTGTTTTCACCGTCGTGTAACTCGGCACCTGAGAGGTGTAGACCGTGTTTGAGAAAGCAATAAGCTTGCGCTCCCAGCCTAGAGCATGAATCAGAGCACGATTCGCGTCTAACACAAACTCACTGTTTTCACCGTCCTGTACCTCGGCACCTGAGAGGTGTAGACCGTGTTTGAAAAAGCATTACGCTTGCGCTCTCAGCCTAGAGCATCAATACCAGCACGATTCGCGTCTAACACAAACTCACTGTTTTCACCGTCCTGTACCTCGGCACCTGAGAGGTGTAGACCGTGTTTGAAAAAGCAAAAAGCTTGCGCTCCCAGCCTAGAGCATGAATCATAGCACGATTCGCGTCTAACACAAACTCACTGTTTTCACCGTCCTGTAACTCGGCACCTGAGAGGTGTAGACCGTGTTTGAGAAAGCAATAAGCTTGCGCTCCCAGCCTAGAGCATGAATCAGAGCACGATTCGCGTCTAACACAAACTCACTGTTTTCACCGTCCTGTACCTCGGCACCTGAGAGGTGTAGACCGTGTTTGAAAAAGCATTACGCTTGCGCTCCCAGCCTAGAGCATGAATCAGAGCACGATTCGCGTCTAACACAAACTCACTGTTTTCACCGTCCTGTAACTCGGCACCTGAGAGGTGTAGACCGTGTTTGAAAAAGCAATAAGCTTGCGCTCCCAGCCTAGAGCATGAATCAGAGCACGATTCGCGTCTAACACAAACTCACTGTTTTCACCGTCCTGTAACTCGGCACCTGAGAGGAGTAGACCGTGTTTGAAAAACCAATAAGCTTTAGCTCCCAGCCTAGAGCATGAATCAGAGCACGATTCGCGTCTAACACAAACTCACTGTTTTCACCGTCCTGTAACTCGGCACCTGAGAGGTGTAGACCGTGTTTGAAAAAGCAATAAGCTTTAGCTCCCAGCCTAGAGCATGAATCAGAGCACGATTCGCGTCTAACACAAACTCACTGTTTTCACCGTCCTGTACCTCGGCACCTGAGAGGTGTAGACCGTGTTTGAAAAAGCATTACGCTTGCGCTCCCAGCCTAGAGCATGAATCCAAGCACGATTCGCGTCTAACATAAACTCACTGTTTTCACCGTCCTGTAACTCGGCACCTGAGAGGTGTAGACCGTGTTTGAAAAAGCAATAAGCTTGCGCTCCCAGCCTAGAGCATGAATCAGAGCACGATTCGCGTCTAACACAAACTCACTGTTTTCACCGTCCTGTAACTCGGCACCTGAGAGGTGTAGACCGTGTTTGAAACAGCAATAAGCTTGCGCTCCCAGCCTAGAGCATCAATACCAGCACGATTCGCGTCTAACACAAACTCACTGTTTTCACCGTCCTGTACCTCGGCACCTGAGAGGTGTAGACCGTGTTTGAAAAAGCAAAAAGCTTGCGCTCCCAGCCTAGAGCATGAATCAGAGCACGATTCGCGTCTAACACAAACTCACTGTTTTCACAGTCCTGTAACTCGGCACCTAAGAGATGTAGACCGTGTTTGAAAAAGCAATAAGCTTGCGCTCCCAGCCTAGAGCATGAATCATAGCACGATTCGCGTCTAACACAAACTCACTGTTTTCACCGTCCTGTAACTCGGCACCTGAGAGGTGTAGACCGTGTTTGAAAAAGCAATAAGCTTGCGCTCCCAGCCTAGAGCATGAATCAGAGCACGATTCGCGTCTAACACAAACTCACTGTTTTCACCGTCCTGTAACTCGGCACCTGAGAGGTGTAGACCGTGTTTGAGAAAGCAATAAGCTTGCGCTCCCAGCCTAGAGCATGAATCAGAGCACGATTCGCGTCTAACACAAACTCACTGTTTTCACCGTCCTGTAACTCGGCACCTGAGAGATGTCGACCGTGTTTGAAAAAGCAATAAGCTTTAGCTCCCAGCCTAGAGCATGAATCATAGCACGATTCGCGTCTAACACAAACTCACTGTTTTCACCGTCCTGTAACTCGGCACCTGAAAGATGTAGACCGTGTTTGAAAAAGCAATAAGCTTGCGCTCCCAGCCTAGAGCATGAATCATAGCACGATTCGCGTCTAACACAAACTCACTGTTTTCACCGTCCTGTAACTCGGCACCTGAGAGGTGTAGACCGTGTTTGAGAAAGCAATAAGCTTGCGCTCCCAGCCTAGAGCATGAATCAGAGCACGATTCGCGTCTAACACAAACTCACTGTTTTCACCGTCCTGTACCTCGGCACCTGAGAGGTGTAGACCGTGTTTGAAAAAGCATTACGCTTGCGCTCCCAGCCTAGAGCATCAATACCAGCACGATTCGCGTCTAACACAAACTCACTGTTTTCACCGTCCTGTACCTCGGCACCTGAGAGGTGTAGACTGTGTTTGAAAAAGCAAAAAGCTTGCGCTCCCAGCCTAGAGCATGAATCAGAGCACGATTCGCGTCTAACACAAACTCACTGTTTTCACCGTCCTGTAACTCGGCACCTGAGAGATGTAGACCGTGTTTGAAAAAGCAATAAGCTTGCGCTCCCAGCCTAGAGCATGAATCATAGCACGATTCGCGTCTAACACAAACTCACTGTTTTCACCGTCCTGTAACTCGGCACCTGAGAGGTGTAGACCGTGTTTGAAAAAGCAATAAGCTTGCGCTCCCAGCCTAGAGCATGAATCAGAGCACGATTCGCGTCTAACACAAACTCACTGTTTTCACCGTCCTGTAACTCGGCACCTGAGAGGTGTAGACCGTGTTTGAGAAAGCAATAAGCTTGCGCTCCCAGCCTAGAGCATGAATCAGAGCACGATTCGCGTCTAACACAAACTCACTGTTTTCACCGTCCTGTACCTCGGCACCTGAGAGGTGTAGACCGTGTTTGAAAAAGCATTACGCTTGCGCTCCCAGCCTAGAGCATCAATCCCAGCACGATTCGCGTCTAACACAAACTCACTGTTTTCACCGTCCTGTACCTCGGCACCTGAGAGGTGTAGACCGTGTTTGAAAAAGCAAAAAGCTTGCGCTCCCAGCCTAGAGCATGAATCAGAGCACGATTCGCGTCTAACACAAACTCACTGTTTTCACTGTCCTGTAACTCGGCACCTGAGAGGAGTAGACCGTGTTTGAAAAAGCAATAAGCTTTAGCTCCCAGCCTAGAGCATGAATTCGCGTCTAACACAAACTCACTGTTTTCACCGTCCTGTAACTCGGCACCTGAGAGGTGTAAACCGTGTTTGAAAAAGCAATAAGCTTGCGCTCCCAGCCTAGAGCATGAATCAGAGCACGATTCGCGTCTAACACAAACTCACTGTTTTCACCGTCCTGTAACTCGGCACCTGAGAGATGTAGACCGTGTTTGAAAAAGCAATAAGCTTGCGCTCCCAGCCTAGAGCATGAATCATAGCACGATTCGCGTCTAACACAAACTCACTGTTTTCACCGTCCTGTAACTCGGCACCTGAGAGGTGTAGACCGTGTTTAAGAAAGCAATAAGCTTGCGCTCCCAGCCTAGAGCATGAATCAGAGCACGATTCGCGTCTAACACAAACTCACTGTTTTCACCGTCCTGTACCTCGGCACCTGAGAGGTGTAGACCGTGTTTGAAAAAGCATTACGCTTGCGCTCTCAGCCTAGAGCATCAATACCAGCACGATTCGCGTCTAACACAAACTCACTGTTTTCACTGTCCTGTACCTCGGCACCTGAGAGGTGTAGACCGTGTTTGAAAAAGCAAAAAGCTTGCGCTCCCAGCCTAGAGCATGAATCATAGCACGATTCGCGTCTAACACAAACTCACTGTTTTCACCGTCCTGTAACTCGGCACCTGAGAGGTGTAGACCGTGTTTGAGAAAGCAATAAGCTTGCGCTCCCAGCCTAGAGCATGAATCAGAGCACGATTCGCGTCTAACACAGACTCACTGTTTTCACCGTCCTGTACCTCGGCACCTGAGAGGTGTAGACCGTGTTTGAAAAAGCATTACGCTTGCGCTCCCAGCCTAGAGCATGAATCAGAGCACGATTCGCGTCTAACACAAACTCACTGTTTTCACCGTCCTGTACCTCGGCACCTGAGAGGTGTAGACCGTGTTTGAAAAAGCAATAAGCTTGCGCTCCCAGCCTAGAGCATGAATCAGAGCACGATTCGCGTCTAACACAAACTCACTGTTTTCACCGTCCTGTAACTCGGCACCTGAGAGGAGTAGACCGTGTTTGAAAAACCAATAAGCTTTAGCTCCCAGCCTAGAGCATGAATCAGAGCACGATTCGCGTCTAACACAAACTCACTGTTTTCACCGTCCTGTAACTCGGCACCTGAGAGGTGTAGACCGTGTTTGAAAAAGCAATAAGCTTTAGCTCCCAGCCTAGAGCATGAATCAGAGCACGATTCGCGTCTAACACAAACTCACTGTTTTCACCGTCCTGTACCTCGGCACCTGAGAGGTGTAGACCGTGTTTGAAAAAGCATTACGCTTGCGCTCCCAGCCTAGAGCATGAATCCAAGCACGATTCGCGTCTAACATAAACTCACTGTTTTCACCGTCCTGTAACTCGGCACCTGAGAGGTGTAGACCGTGTTTGAAAAAGCAATAAGCTTGCGCTCCCAGCCTAGAGCATGAATCAGAGCACGATTCGCGTCTAACACAAACTCACTGTTTTCACCGTCCTGTAACTCGGCACCTGAGAGGTGTAGACCGTGTTTGAAACAGCAATAAGCTTGCGCTCCCAGCCTAGAGCATCAATACCAGCACGATTCGCGTCTAACACAAACTCACTGTTTTCACCGTCCTGTACCTCCGCACCTGAGAGGTGTAGACCGTGTTTGAAAAAGCAAAAAGCTTGCGCTCCCAGCCTAGAGCATGAATCAGAGCACGATTCGCGTCTAACACAAACTCACTGTTTTCACAGTCCTGTAACTCGGCACCTGAGAGATGTAGACCGTGTTTGAAAAAGCAATAAGCTTGCGCTCCCAGCCTAGAGCATGAATCATAGCACGATTCGCGTCTAACACAAACTCACTGTTTTCACCGTCCTGTAACTCGGCACCTGAGAGGTGTAGACCGTGTTTGAAAAAGCAATAAGCTTGCGCTCCCAGCCTAGAGCATGAATCAGAGCACGATTCGCGTCTAACACAAACTCACTGTTTTCACCGTCCTGTAACTCGGCACCTGAGAGGTGTAGACCGTGTTTGAGAAAGCAATAAGCTTGCGCTCCCAGCCTAGAGCATGAATCAGAGCACGATTCGCGTCTAACACAAACTCACTGTTTTCACCGTCCTGTAACTCGGCACCTGAGAGATGTCGACCGTGTTTGAAAAAGCAATAAGCTTTAGCTCCCAGCCTAGAGCATGAATCATAGCACGATTCGCGTCTAACACAAACTCACTGTTTTCACCGTCCTGTAACTCGGCACCTGAAAGATGTAGACCGTGTTTGAAAAAGCAATAAGCTTGCGCTCCCAGCCTAGAGCATGAATCATAGCACGATTCGCGTCTAACACAAACTCACTGTTTTCACCGTCCTGTAACTCGGCACCTGAGAGGTGTAGACCGTGTTTGAGAAAGCAATAAGCTTGCGCTCCCAGCCTAGAGCATGAATCAGAGCACGATTCGCGTCTAACACAAACTCACTGTTTTCACCGTCCTGTACCTCGGCACCTGAGAGGTGTAGACCGTGTTTGAAAAAGCATTACGCTTGCGCTCCCAGCCTAGAGCATCAATACCAGCACGATTCGCGTCTAACACAAACTCACTGTTTTCACCGTCCTGTACCTCGGCACCTGAGAGGTGTAGACCGTGTTTGAAAAAGCAAAAAGCTTGCGCTCCCAGCCTAGAGCATGAATCAGAGCACGATTCGCGTCTAACACAAACTCACTGTTTTCACCGTCCTGTAACTCGGCACCTGAGAGATGTAGACCGTGTTTGAAAAAGCAATAAGCTTGCGCTCCCAGCCTAGAGCATGAATCATAGAACGATTCGCGTCTAACACAAACTCACTGTTTTCACCGTCCTGTAACTCGGCACCTGAGAGGTGTAGACCGTGTTTGAAAAAGCAATAAGCTTG
Source organism: Eleutherodactylus coqui (assembly GCF_035609145.1). Classification (NCBI taxonomy): domain Eukaryota; kingdom Metazoa; phylum Chordata; class Amphibia; order Anura; family Eleutherodactylidae; genus Eleutherodactylus; species Eleutherodactylus coqui. Next base: position 232,148 of record NW_027102191.1, on the reverse strand, counting down.
CGCTCCCAGCCTAGAGCATGAATCAGAGCACGATTCGCGTCTAACACAAACTCACTGTTTTCACCGTCCTGTAACTCGGCACCTGAGAGGTGTAGACCGTGTTTGAGAAAGCAATAAGCTTGCGCTCCCAGCCTAGAGCATGAATCAGAGCACGATTCGCGTCTAACACAAACTCACTGTTTTCACCGTCCTGTACCTCGGCACCTGAGAGGTGTAGACCGTGTTTGAAAAAGCATTACGCTTGCGCTCCCAGCCTAGAGCATCAATCCCAGCACGATTCGCGTCTAACACAAACTCACTGTTTTCACCGTCCTGTACCTCGGCACCTGAGAGGTGTAGACCGTGTTTGAAAAAGCAAAAAGCTTGCGCTCCCAGCCTAGAGCATGAATCAGAGCACGATTCGCGTCTAACACAAACTCACTGTTTTCACTGTCCTGTAACTCGGCACCTGAGAGGAGTAGACCGTGTTTGAAAAAGCAATAAGCTTTAGCTCCCAGCCTAGAGCATGAATTCGCGTCTAACACAAACTCACTGTTTTCACCGTCCTGTAACTCGGCACCTGAGAGGTGTAGACCGTGTTTGAAAAAGCAATAAGCTTGCGCTCCCAGCCTAGAGCATGAATCAGAGCACGATTCGCGTCTAACACAAACTCACTGTTTTCACCGTCCTGTAACTCGGCACCTGAGAGGAGTAGACCGTGTTTGAAAAAGCAATAAGCTTTAGCTCCCAGCCTAGAGCATGAATCAGAGCACAATTCGCGTCTAACACAAACTCACTGTTTTCACCGTCCTGTAACTCGGCACCTGAGAGGTGTAGACCGTGTTTGAAAAAGCAATAAGCTTGCTCTCCCAGCCTAGAGCATGAATCAGAGCACGATTCGCGTCTAACACAAACTCACTGTTTTCACCGTCCTGTAACTCGGCACCTGAGAGATGTCGACCGTGTTTGAAAAAGCAATAAGCTTTAGCTCCCAGCCTAGAGCATGAATCATAGCACGATTCGCGTCTAACACAAACTCACTGTTTTCACCGTCCTGTAACTCGGCACCTGAGAGGTGTAGACCGTGTTTGAGAAAGCAATAAGCTTGCGCTCCCAGCCTAGAGCATGAATCAGAGCACGATTCGCGTCTAACACAAACTCACTGTTTTCACCGTCCTGTAACTCGGCACCTGAGAGGTGTAGACCGTGTTTGAAAAAGCAATAAGCTTGCGCTCCCAGCCTAGAGCATGAATCAGAGCACGATTCGCGTCTAACACAAACTCACTGTTTTCACCGTCCTGTAACTCGGCACCTGAGAGGTGTAGACCGTGTTTGAGAAAGCAATAAGCTTGCGCTCCCAGCCTAGAGCATGAATCAGAGCACGATTCGCGTCTAACACAAACTCACTGTTTTCACCGTCCTGTAACTCGGCACCTGAGAGATGTCGACCGTGTTTGAAAAAGCAATAAGCTTTAGCTCCCAGCCTAGAGCATGAATCATAGCACGATTCGCGTCTAACACAAACTCACTGTTTTCACCGTCCTGTAACTCGGCACCTGAAAGATGTAGACCGTGTTTGAAAAAGCAATAAGCTTGCGCTCCCAGCCTAGAGCATGAATCATAGCACGATTCGCGTCTAACACAAACTCACTGTTTTCACCGTCCTGTAACTCGGCACCTGAGAGGTGTAGACCGTGTTTGAGAAAGCAATAAGCTTGCGCTCCCAGCCTAGAGCATGAATCAGAGCACGATTCGCGTCTAACACAAACTCACTGTTTTCACCGTCCTGTACCTCGGCACCTGAGAGGTGTAGACCGTGTTTGAAAAAGCATTACGCTTGCGCTCCCAGCCTAGAGCATCAATACCAGCACGATTCGCGTCTAACACAAACTCACTGTTTTCACCGTCCTGTACCTCGGCACCTGAGAGGTGTAGACCGTGTTTGAAAAAGCAAAAAGCTTGCGCTCCCAGCCTAGAGCATGAATCAGAGCACGATTCGCGTCTAACACAAACTCACTGTTTTCACCGTCCTGTAACTCGGCACCTGAGAGATGTAGACCGTGTTTGAAAAAGCAATAAGCTTGCGCTCCCAGCCTAGAGCATGAATCATAGAACGATTCGCGTCTAACACAAACTCACTGTTTTCACCGTCCTGTAACTCGGCACCTGAGAGGTGTAGACCGTGTTTGAAAAAGCAATAAGCTTGCGCTCCCAGCCTAGAGCATGAATCAGAGCACGATTCGCGTCTAACACAAACTCACTGTTTTCACCGTCCTGTAACTCGGCACCTGAGAGGTGTAGACCGTGTTTGAGAAAGCAATAAGCTTGCGCTCCCAGCCTAGAGCATGAATCAGAGCATGATTCGCGTCTAACACAAACTCACTGTTTTCACCGTCCTGTACCTCGGCACCTGAGAGGTGTAGACCGTGTTTGAAAAAGCATTACGCTTGCGCTCCCAGCCTAGAGCATCAATCCCAGCACGATTCGCGTCTAACACAAACTCACTGTTTTCACCGTCCTGTACCTCGGCACCTGAGAGGTGTAGACCGTGTTTGAAAAAGCAAAAAGCTTGCGCTCCCAGCCTAGAGCATGAATCAGAGCACGATTCGCGTCTAACACAAACTCACTGTTTTCACTGTCCTGTAACTCGGCACCTGAGAGGAGTAGACCGTGTTTGAAAAAGCAATAAGCTTTAGCTCCCAGCCTAGAGCATGAATTCGCGTCTAACACAAACTCACTGTTTTCACCGTCCTGTAACTCGGCACCTGAGAGGTGTAGACCGTGTTTGAAAAAGCAATAAGCTTGCGCTCCCAGCCTAGAGCATGAATCAGAGCACGATTCGCGTCTAACACAAACTCACTGTTTTCACCGTCCTGTAACTCGGCACCTGAGAGGAGTAGACCGTGTTTGAAAAAGCAATAAGCTTTAGCTCCCAGCCTAGAGCATGAATCAGAGCACAATTCGCGTCTAACACAAACTCACTGTTTTCACCGTCCTGTAACTCGGCACCTGAGAGGTGTAGACCGTGTTTGAAAAAGCAATAAGCTTGCTCTCCCAGCCTAGAGCATGAATCAGAGCACGATTCGCGTCTAACACAAACTCACTGTTTTCACCGTCCTGTAACTCGGCACCTGAGAGATGTCGACCGTGTTTGAAAAAGCAATAAGCTTTAGCTCCCAGCCTAGAGCATGAATCATAGCACGATTCGCGTCTAACACAAACTCACTGTTTTCACCGTCCTGTAACTCGGCACCTGAGAGGTGTAGACCGTGTTTGAGAAAGCAATAAGCTTGCGCTCCCAGCCTAGAGCATGAATCAGAGCACGATTCGCGTCTAACACAAACTCACTGTTTTCACCGTCCTGTACCTCGGCACCTGAGAGGTGTAGACCGTGTTTGAAAAAGCATTACGCTTGCGCTCCCAGCCTAGAGCATCAATACCAGCACGATTCGCGTCTAACACAAACTCACTGTTTTCACCGTCCTGTACCTCGGCACCTGAGAGGTGTAGACCGTGTTTGAAAAAGCAAAAAGCTTGCGCTCCCAGCCTAGAGCATGAATCAGAGCACGATTCGCGTCTAACACAAACTCACTGTTTTCACCGTCCTGTAACTCGGCACCTGAGAGATGTAGACCGTGTTTGAAAAAGCAATAAGCTTGCGCTCCCAGCCTAGAGCATGAATCATAGCACGATTCGCGTCTAACACAAACTCACTGTTTTCACCGTCCTGTAACTCGGCACCTGAGAGGTGTAGACCGTGTTTGAAAAAGCAATAAGCTTGCGCTCCCAGCCTAGAGCATGAATCAGAGCACGATTCGCGTCTAACACAAACTCACTGTTTTCACCGTCCTGTAACTCGGCACCTGAGAGGTGTAGACCGTGTTTGAGAAAGCAATAAGCTTGCGCTCCCAGCCTAGAGCATGAATCAGAGCACGATTCGCGTCTAACACAAACTCACTGTTTTCACCGTCCTGTACCTCGGCACCTGAGAGGTGTAGACCGTGTTTGAAAAAGCAAAAAGCTTGCGCTCCCAGCCTAGAGCATGAATCATAGCACGATTCGCGTCTAACACAAACTCACTGTTTTCACTGTCCTGTACCTCGGCACCTGAGAGGTGTAGACCGTGTTTGAAAAAGCATTACGCTTGCGCTCCCAGCCTAGAGCATCAATCCCAGCACGATTCGCGTCTAACACAAACTCACTGTTTTCACCGTCCTGTACCTCGGCACCTGAGAGGTGTAGACCGTGTTTGAAAAAGCAAAAAGCTTGCGCTCCCAGCCTAGAGCATGAATCAGAGCACGATTCGCGTCTAACACAAACTCACTGTTTTCACTGTCCTGTAACTCGGCACCTGAGAGGAGTAGACCGTGTTTGAAAAAGCAATAAGCTTTAGCTCCCAGCCTAGAGCATGAATTCGCGTCTAACACAAACTCACTGTTTTCACCGTCCTGTAACTCGGCACCTGAGAGGTGTAGACCGTGTTTGAAAAAGCATTACGCTTGCGCTCCCAGCCTAGAGCATCAATCCCAGCACGATTCGCGTCTAACACAAACTCACTGTTTTCACCGTCCTGTACCTCGGCACCTGAGAGGTGTAGACCGTGTTTGAAAAAGCAAAAAGCTTGCGCTCCCAGCCTAGAGCATGAATCAGAGCACGATTCGCGTCTAACACAAACTCACTGTTTTCACTGTCCTGTAACTCGGCACCTGAGAGGAGTAGACCGTGTTTGAAAAAGCAATAAGCTTTAGCTCCCAGCCTAGAGCATGAATTCGCGTCTAACACAAACTCACTGTTTTCACCGTCCTGTAACTCGGCACCTGAGAGGTGTAGACCGTGTTTGAAAAAGCAATAAGCTTGCGCTCCCAGCCTAGAGCATGAATCAGAGCACGATTCGCGTCTAACACAAACTCACTGTTTTCACCGTCCTGTAACTCGGCACCTGAGAGGTGTAGACCGTGTTTGAGAAAGCAATAAGCTTGCGCTCCCAGCCTAGAGCATGAATCAGAGCACGATTCGCGTCTAACACAAACTCACTGTTTTCACCGTCCTGTAACTCGGCACCTGAGAGATGTAGACCGTGTTTGAAAAAGCAATAAGCTTGCGCTCCCAGCCTAGAGCATGAATCATAGCACGATTCGCGTCTAACACAAACTCACTGTTTTCACCGTCCTGTAACTCGGCACCTGAGAGGTGTAGACCGTGTTTGAAAAAGCAATAAGCTTGCGCTCCCAGCCTAGAGCATGAATCAGAGCACGATTCGCGTCTAACACAAACTCACTGTTTTCACCGTCCTGTAACTCGGCACCTGAGAGGTGTAGACCGTGTTTGAGAAAGCAATAAGCTTGCGCTCCCAGCCTAGAGCATGAATCAGAGCACGATTCGCGTCTAACACAAACTCACTGTTTTCACCGTCCTGTACCTCGGCACCTGAGAGGTGTAGACCGTGTTTGAAAAAGCATTACGCTTGCGCTCCCAGCCTAGAGCATCAATCCCAGCACGATTCGCGTCTAACACAAACTCACTGTTTTCACCGTCCTGTACCTCGGCACCTGAGAGGTGTAGACCGTGTTTGAAAAAGCAAAAAGCTTGCGCTCCCAGCCTAGAGCATGAATCAGAGCACGATTCGCGTCTAACACAAACTCACTGTTTTCACTGTCCTGTAACTCGGCACCTGAGAGGAGTAGACCGTGTTTGAAAAAGCAATAAGCTTGCGCTCCCAGCCTAGAGCATGAATCAGAGCACGATTCGCGTCTAACACAAACTCACTGTTTTCACCGTCCTGTACCTCGGCACCTGAGAGGTGTAGACCGTGTTTGAAAAAGCATTACGCTTGCGCTCCCAGCCTAGAGCATCAATCCCAGCACGATTCGCGTCTAACACAAACTCACTGTTTTCACCGTCCTGTACCTCGGCACCTGAGAGGTGTAGACCGTGTTTGAAAAAGCAAAAAGCTTGCGCTCCCAGCCTAGAGCATGAATCAGAGCACGATTCGCGTCTAACACAAACTCACTGTTTTCACCGTCCCGTAACTCGGCACCTGAGAGGTGTAGACCAGGTTTGAAAAAGCAATAAGCTTGCGCTCCCAGCCTAGAGCATGAATCAGAGCACGATTCGCGTCTAACACAAACTCACTGTTTTCACCGTCCTGTAACTCGGCACCTGAGAGGAGTAGACCGTGTTTGAAAAAGCAATAAGCTTTAGCTCCCAGCCTAGAGCATGAATCAGAGCACAATTCGCGTCTAACACAAACTCACTGTTTTCACCGTCCTGTAACTCGGCACCTGAGAGGTGTAGACCGTGTTTGAAAAAGCAATAAGCTTGCGCTCCCAGCCTAAAGCATGAATCAGAGCACGATTCGCGTCTAACACAAACTCACTGTTTTCACCGTCCTGTAACTCGGCACCTGAGAGGTGTAGACCGTGTTTGAAAAAGCAATAAGCTTGCGCTCCCAGCCTAGAGCATGAATCAGAGCACGATTCGCGTCTAACACAAACTCACTGTTTTCACCGTTCTGTAACTCGGCACCTGAGAGGTGTAGACCGTGTTTGAAAAAGCAATAAGCTTGCGCTCCCAGCCTAGAGCATGAATCAGAGCACGATTCGCGTCTAACACAAACTCACTGTTTTCACCGTCCTGTAACTCGGCACCTGAGAGATGTCGACCGTGTTTGAAAAAGCAATAAGCTTTAGCTCCCAGCCTAGAGCATGAATCAGAGCACGATTCGCGTCTAACACAAACTCACTGTTTTCACCGTCCTGTAACTCGGCACCTGAAAGATGTAGACCGTGTTTGAAAAAGCAATAAGCTTGCGCTCCCAGCCTAGAGCATGAATCATAGCACGATTCGCGTCTAACACAAACTCACTGTTTTCACCGTCCTGTAACTCGGCACCTGAGAGGTGTAGACCGTGTTTGAGAAAGCAATAAGCTTGCGCTCCCAGCCTAGAGCATGAATCAGAGCACGATTCGCGTCTAACACAAACTCACTGTTTTCACCGTGCTGTACCTCGGCACCTGAGAGGTGTAGACCGTGTTTGAAAAAGCATTACGCTTGCGCTCCCAGCCTAGAGCATGAATCAGAGCACGATTCGCGTCTAACGCAAACTCACTGTTTTCACCGTTCTGTAACTCGGCACCTGAGAGGTGTAGACCGTGTTTGAAAAAGCAATAAGCTTTAGCTCCCAGCCTAGAGCATGAATTCGCGTCTAACACAAACTCACTGTTTTCACCGTCCTGTAACTCGGCACCTGAGAGGTGTAGACCGTGTTTGAAAAAGCAATAAGCTTGCGCTCCCAGCCTAGAGCATGAATCAGAGCACGATTCGCGTCTAACACAAACTCACTGTTTTCACCGTCCTGTAACTCGGCACCTGAGAGATGTCGACCGTGTTTGAAAAAGCAATAAGCTTTAGCTCCCAGCCTAGAGCATGAATCAGAGCACGATTCGCGTCTAACACAAACTCACTGTTTTCACCGTCCTGTAACTCGGCACCTGAAAGATGTAGACCGTGTTTGAAAAAGCAATAAGCTTGCGCTCCCAGCCTAGAGCATGAATCATAGCACGATTCGCGTCTAACACAAACTCACTTGTTTTCACCGTCCTGTACCTCGGCACCTGAGAGGTGTAGACCGTGTTTGAGAAAGCAATAAGCTTGCGCTCCCAGCCTAGAGCATGAATCAGAGCACGATTCGCGTCTAACACAAACTCACTCTTTTCACCGTCCTGTAACTCGGCACCTGAGAGGAGTAGACCGTGTTTGAAAAAGCAATAAGCTTGCGCTCCCAGCCTAGAGCATGAATCAGAGCACGATTCGCGTCTAACACAAACTCACTGTTTTCACCGTCCTGTAACTCGGCACCTGAGAGATGTCGACCGTGTTTGAAAAAGCAATAAGCTTTAGCTCCCAGCCTAGAGCATGAATCAGAGCACGATTCGCGTCTAACACAAACTCACTGTTTTCACCGTCCTGTAACTCGGCACCTGAGAGATGTCGACCGTGTTTGAAAAAGCAATAAGCTTTAGCTCCCAGCCTAGAGCATGAATCATAGCACGATTCGCGTCTAACACAAACTCACTGTTTTCACCGTCCTGTAACTCGGCACCTGAGAGGTGTAGACCGTGTTTGAGAAAGCAATAAGCTTGCGCTCCCAGCCTAGAGCATGAATCAGAGCACGATTCGCGTCTAACACAAACTCACTGTTTTCACCGTCCTGTAACTCGGCACCTGAGAGGTGTAGACCGTGTTTGAAAAAGCAATAAGCTTGCGCTCCCAGCCTAGAGCATGAATCAGAGCACGATTCGCGTCTAACACAAACTCACTGTTTTCACCGTCCTGTAACTCGGCACCTGAGAGGTGTAGACCGTGTTTGAGAAAGCAATAAGCTTGCGCTCCCAGCCTAGAGCATGAATCAGAGCACGATTCGCGTCTAACACAAACTCACTGTTTTCACCGTCCTGTAACTCGGCACCTGAGAGATGTCGACCGTGTTTGAAAAAGCAATAAGCTTTAGCTCCCAGCCTAGAGCATGAATCATAGCACGATTCGCGTCTAACACAAACTCACTGTTTTCACCGTCCTGTAACTCGGCACCTGAAAGATGTAGACCGTGTTTGAAAAAGCAATAAGCTTGCGCTCCCAGCCTAGAGCATGAATCATAGCACGATTCGCGTCTAACACAAACTCACTGTTTTCACCGTCCTGTAACTCGGCACCTGAGAGGTGTAGACCGTGTTTGAGAAAGCAATAAGCTTGCGCTCCCAGCCTAGAGCATGAATCAGAGCACGATTCGCGTCTAACACAAACTCACTGTTTTCACCGTCCTGTACCTCGGCACCTGAGAGGTGTAGACCGTGTTTGAAAAAGCATTACGCTTGCGCTCCCAGCCTAGAGCATCAATACCAGCACGATTCGCGTCTAACACAAACTCACTGTTTTCACCGTCCTGTACCTCGGCACCTGAGAGGTGTAGACCGTGTTTGAAAAAGCAAAAAGCTTGCGCTCCCAGCCTAGAGCATGAATCAGAGCACGATTCGCGTCTAACACAAACTCACTGTTTTCACCGTCCTGTAACTCGGCACCTGAGAGATGTAGACCGTGTTTGAAAAAGCAATAAGCTTGCGCTCCCAGCCTAGAGCATGAATCATAGAACGATTCGCGTCTAACACAAACTCACTGTTTTCACCGTCCTGTAACTCGGCACCTGAGAGGTGTAGACCGTGTTTGAAAAAGCAATAAGCTTGCGCTCCCAGCCTAGAGCATGAATCAGAGCACGATTCGCGTCTAACACAAACTCACTGTTTTCACCGTCCTGTAACTCGGCACCTGAGAGGTGTAGACCGTGTTTGAGAAAGCAATAAGCTTGCGCTCCCAGCCTAGAGCATGAATCAGAGCATGATTCGCGTCTAACACAAACTCACTGTTTTCACCGTCCTGTACCTCGGCACCTGAGAGGTGTAGACCGTGTTTGAAAAAGCATTACGCTTGCGCTCCCAGCCTAGAGCATCAATCCCAGCACGATTCGCGTCTAACACAAACTCACTGTTTTCACCGTCCTGTACCTCGGCACCTGAGAGGTGTAGACCGTGTTTGAAAAAGCAAAAAGCTTGCGCTCCCAGCCTAGAGCATGAATCAGAGCACGATTCGCGTCTAACACAAACTCACTGTTTTCACTGTCCTGTAACTCGGCACCTGAGAGGAGTAGACCGTGTTTGAAAAAGCAATAAGCTTTAGCTCCCAGCCTAGAGCATGAATTCGCGTCTAACACAAACTCACTGTTTTCACCGTCCTGTAACTCGGCACCTGAGAGGTGTAGACCGTGTTTGAAAAAGCAATAAGCTTGCGCTCCCAGCCTAGAGCATGAATCAGAGCACGATTCGCGTCTAACACAAACTCACTGTTTTCACCGTCCTGTAACTCGGCACCTGAGAGGAGTAGACCGTGTTTGAAAAAGCAATAAGCTTTAGCTCCCAGCCTAGAGCATGAATCAGAGCACAATTCGCGTCTAACACAAACTCACTGTTTTCACCGTCCTGTAACTCGGCACCTGAGAGGTGTAGACCGTGTTTGAAAAAGCAATAAGCTTGCTCTCCCAGCCTAGAGCATGAATCAGAGCACGATTCGCGTCTAACACAAACTCACTGTTTTCACCGTCCTGTAACTCGGCACCTGAGAGATGTCGACCGTGTTTGAAAAAGCAATAAGCTTTAGCTCCCAGCCTAGAGCATGAATCATAGCACGATTCGCGTCTAACACAAACTCACTGTTTTCACCGTCCTGTAACTCGGCACCTGAGAGGTGTAGACCGTGTTTGAGAAAGCAATAAGCTTGCGCTCCCAGCCTAGAGCATGAATCAGAGCACGATTCGCGTCTAACACAAACTCACTGTTTTCACCGTCCTGTACCTCGGCACCTGAGAGGTGTAGACCGTGTTTGAAAAAGCATTACGCTTGCGCTCCCAGCCTAGAGCATCAATACCAGCACGATTCGCGTCTAACACAAACTCACTGTTTTCACCGTCCTGTACCTCGGCACCTGAGAGGTGTAGACCGTGTTTGAAAAAGCAAAAAGCTTGCGCTCCCAGCCTAGAGCATGAATCAGAGCACGATTCGCGTCTAACACAAACTCACTGTTTTCACCGTCCTGTAACTCGGCACCTGAGAGATGTAGACCGTGTTTGAAAAAGCAATAAGCTTGCGCTCCCAGCCTAGAGCATGAATCATAGCACGATTCGCGTCTAACACAAACTCACTGTTTTCACCGTCCTGTAACTCGGCACCTGAGAGGTGTAGACCGTGTTTGAAAAAGCAATAAGCTTGCGCTCCCAGCCTAGAGCATGAATCAGAGCACGATTCGCGTCTAACACAAACTCACTGTTTTCACCGTCCTGTAACTCGGCACCTGAGAGGTGTAGACCGTGTTTGAGAAAGCAATAAGCTTGCGCTCCCAGCCTAGAGCATGAATCAGAGCACGATTCGCGTCTAACACAAACTCACTGTTTTCACCGTCCTGTACCTCGGCACCTGAGAGGTGTAGACCGTGTTTGAAAAAGCAAAAAGCTTGCGCTCCCAGCCTAGAGCATGAATCATAGCACGATTCGCGTCTAACACAAACTCACTGTTTTCACTGTCCTGTACCTCGGCACCTGAGAGGTGTAGACCGTGTTTGAAAAAGCATTACGCTTGCGCTCCCAGCCTAGAGCATCAATCCCAGCACGATTCGCGTCTAACACAAACTCACTGTTTTCACCGTCCTGTACCTCGGCACCTGAGAGGTGTAGACCGTGTTTGAAAAAGCAAAAAGCTTGCGCTCCCAGCCTAGAGCATGAATCAGAGCACGATTCGCGTCTAACACAAACTCACTGTTTTCACTGTCCTGTAACTCGGCACCTGAGAGGAGTAGACCGTGTTTGAAAAAGCAATAAGCTTTAGCTCCCAGCCTAGAGCATGAATTCGCGTCTAACACAAACTCACTGTTTTCACCGTCCTGTAACTCGGCACCTGAGAGGTGTAGACCGTGTTTGAAAAAGCATTACGCTTGCGCTCCCAGCCTAGAGCATCAATCCCAGCACGATTCGCGTCTAACACAAACTCACTGTTTTCACCGTCCTGTACCTCGGCACCTGAGAGGTGTAGACCGTGTTTGAAAAAGCAAAAAGCTTGCGCTCCCAGCCTAGAGCATGAATCAGAGCACGATTCGCGTCTAACACAAACTCACTGTTTTCACTGTCCTGTAACTCGGCACCTGAGAGGAGTAGACCGTGTTTGAAAAAGCAATAAGCTTTAGCTCCCAGCCTAGAGCATGAATTCGCGTCTAACACAAACTCACTGTTTTCACCGTCCTGTAACTCGGCACCTGAGAGGTGTAGACCGTGTTTGAAAAAGCAATAAGCTTGCGCTCCCAGCCTAGAGCATGAATCAGAGCACGATTCGCGTCTAACACAAACTCACTGTTTTCACCGTCCTGTAACTCGGCACCTGAGAGGTGTAGACCGTGTTTGAGAAAGCAATAAGCTTGCGCTCCCAGCCTAGAGCATGAATCAGAGCACGATTCGCGTCTAACACAAACTCACTGTTTTCACCGTCCTGTAACTCGGCACCTGAGAGATGTAGACCGTGTTTGAAAAAGCAATAAGCTTGCGCTCCCAGCCTAGAGCATGAATCATAGCACGATTCGCGTCTAACACAAACTCACTGTTTTCACCGTCCTGTAACTCGGCACCTGAGAGGTGTAGACCGTGTTTGAAAAAGCAATAAGCTTGCGCTCCCAGCCTAGAGCATGAATCAGAGCACGATTCGCGTCTAACACAAACTCACTGTTTTCACCGTCCTGTAACTCGGCACCTGAGAGGTGTAGACCGTGTTTGAGAAAGCAATAAGCTTGCGCTCCCAGCCTAGAGCATGAATCAGAGCACGATTCGCGTCTAACACAAACTCACTGTTTTCACCGTCCTGTACCTCGGCACCTGAGAGGTGTAGACCGTGTTTGAAAAAGCATTACGCTTGCGCTCCCAGCCTAGAGCATCAATCCCAGCACGATTCGCGTCTAACACAAACTCACTGTTTTCACCGTCCTGTACCTCGGCACCTGAGAGGTGTAGACCGTGTTTGAAAAAGCAAAAAGCTTGCGCTCCCAGCCTAGAGCATGAATCAGAGCACGATTCGCGTCTAACACAAACTCACTGTTTTCACTGTCCTGTAACTCGGCACCTGAGAGGAGTAGACCGTGTTTGAAAAAGCAATAAGCTTGCGCTCCCAGCCTAGAGCATGAATCAGAGCACGATTCGCGTCTAACACAAACTCACTGTTTTCACCGTCCTGTACCTCGGCACCTGAGAGGTGTAGACCGTGTTTGAAAAAGCATTACGCTTGCGCTCCCAGCCTAGAGCATCAATCCCAGCACGATTCGCGTCTAACACAAACTCACTGTTTTCACCGTCCTGTACCTCGGCACCTGAGAGGTGTAGACCGTGTTTGAAAAAGCAAAAAGCTTGCGCTCCCAGCCTAGAGCATGAATCAGAGCACGATTCGCGTCTAACACAAACTCACTGTTTTCACCGTCCCGTAACTCGGCACCTGAGAGGTGTAGACCAGGTTTGAAAAAGCAATAAGCTTGCGCTCCCAGCCTAGAGCATGAATCAGAGCACGATTCGCGTCTAACACAAACTCACTGTTTTCACCGTCCTGTAACTCGGCACCTGAGAGGAGTAGACCGTGTTTGAAAAAGCAATAAGCTTTAGCTCCCAGCCTAGAGCATGAATCAGAGCACAATTCGCGTCTAACACAAACTCACTGTTTTCACCGTCCTGTAACTCGGCACCTGAGAGGTGTAGACCGTGTTTGAAAAAGCAATAAGCTTGCGCTCCCAGCCTAAAGCATGAATCAGAGCACGATTCGCGTCTAACACAAACTCACTGTTTTCACCGTCCTGTAACTCGGCACCTGAGAGGTGTAGACCGTGTTTGAAAAAGCAATAAGCTTGCGCTCCCAGCCTAGAGCATGAATCAGAGCACGATTCGCGTCTAACACAAACTCACTGTTTTCACCGTTCTGTAACTCGGCACCTGAGAGGTGTAGACCGTGTTTGAAAAAGCAATAAGCTTGCGCTCCCAGCCTAGAGCATGAATCAGAGCACGATTCGCGTCTAACACAAACTCACTGTTTTCACCGTCCTGTAACTCGGCACCTGAGAGATGTCGACCGTGTTTGAAAAAGCAATAAGCTTTAGCTCCCAGCCTAGAGCATGAATCAGAGCACGATTCGCGTCTAACACAAACTCACTGTTTTCACCGTCCTGTAACTCGGCACCTGAAAGATGTAGACCGTGTTTGAAAAAGCAATAAGCTTGCGCTCCCAGCCTAGAGCATGAATCATAGCACGATTCGCGTCTAACACAAACTCACTGTTTTCACCGTCCTGTAACTCGGCACCTGAGAGGTGTAGACCGTGTTTGAGAAAGCAATAAGCTTGCGCTCCCAGCCTAGAGCATGAATCAGAGCACGATTCGCGTCTAACACAAACTCACTGTTTTCACCGTGCTGTACCTCGGCACCTGAGAGGTGTAGACCGTGTTTGAAAAAGCATTACGCTTGCGCTCCCAGCCTAGAGCATGAATCAGAGCACGATTCGCGTCTAACGCAAACTCACTGTTTTCACCGTTCTGTAACTCGGCACCTGAGAGGTGTAGACCGTGTTTGAAAAAGCAATAAGCTTTAGCTCCCAGCCTAGAGCATGAATTCGCGTCTAACACAAACTCACTGTTTTCACCGTCCTGTAACTCGGCACCTGAGAGGTGTAGACCGTGTTTGAAAAAGCAATAAGCTTGCGCTCCCAGCCTAGAGCATGAATCAGAGCACGATTCGCGTCTAACACAAACTCACTGTTTTCACCGTCCTGTAACTCGGCACCTGAGAGATGTCGACCGTGTTTGAAAAAGCAATAAGCTTTAGCTCCCAGCCTAGAGCATGAATCAGAGCACGATTCGCGTCTAACACAAACTCACTGTTTTCACCGTCCTGTAACTCGGCACCTGAAAGATGTAGACCGTGTTTGAAAAAGCAATAAGCTTGCGCTCCCAGCCTAGAGCATGAATCATAGCACGATTCGCGTCTAACACAAACTCACTTGTTTTCACCGTCCTGTACCTCGGCACCTGAGAGGTGTAGACCGTGTTTGAGAAAGCAATAAGCTTGCGCTCCCAGCCTAGAGCATGAATCAGAGCACGATTCGCGTCTAACACAAACTCACTCTTTTCACCGTCCTGTAACTCGGCACCTGAGAGGAGTAGACCGTGTTTGAAAAAGCAATAAGCTTGCGCTCCCAGCCTAGAGCATGAATCAGAGCACGATTCGCGTCTAACACAAACTCACTGTTTTCACCGTCCTGTAACTCGGCACCTGAGAGATGTCGACCGTGTTTGAAAAAGCAATAAGCTTTAGCTCCCAGCCTAGAGCATGAATCAGAGCACGATTCGCGTCTAACACAAACTCACTGTTTTCACCGTCCTGTAACTCGGCACCTGAAAGATGTAGACCGTGTTTGAAAAAGCAATAAGCTTGCGCTCCCAGCCTAGAGCATGAATCATAGCACGATTCGCGTCTAACACAAACTCACTGTTTTCACCGTCCTGTAACTCGGCACCTGAGAGGTGTAGACCGTGTTTGAGAAAGCAATAAGCTTGCGCTCCCAGCCTAGAGCATGAATCAGAGCACGATTCGCGTCTAACACAAACTCACTGTTTTCACCGTCCTGTACCTCGGCACCTGAGAGGTGTAGACCGTGTTTGAAAAAGCAATACGCTTGCGCTCCCAGCCTAGAGCATCAATACCAGCACGATTCGCGTCTAACACAAACTCACTGTTTTCACCGTCCTGTACCTCGGCACCTGAGAGGTGTAGACCGTGTTTGAAAAAGCAAAAAGCTTGCGCTCCCAGCCTAGAGCATGAATCAGAGCACGATTCGCGTCTAACACAAACTCACTGTTTTCACCGTCCTGTAACTCGGCACCTGAGAGATGTAGACCGTGTTTGAAAAAGCAATAAGCTTGCGCTCCCAGCCTAGAGCATGAATCATAGCACGATTCGCGTCTAACACAAACTCACTGTTTTCACTGTCCTGTAACTCGGCACCTGAGAGGAGTAGACCGTGTTTGAAAAAGCAATAAGCTTTAGCTCCCAGCCTAGAGCATGAATTCGCGTCTAACACAAACTCACTGTTTTCACCGTCCTGTAACTCGGCACCTGAGAGGTGTAGACCGTGTTTGAAAAAGCAATAAGCTTGCGCTCCCAGCCTAGAGCATGAATCAGAGCACGATTCGCGTCTAACACAAACTCACTGTTTTCACCGTCCTGTAACTCGGCACCTGAGAGATGTAGACCGTGTTTGAAAAAGCAATAAGCTTGCGCTCCCAGCCTAGAGCATGAATCATAGCACGATTCGCGTCTAACACAAACTCACTGTTTTCACCGTCCTGTAACTCGGCACCTGAGAGGTGTAGACCGTGTTTGAGAAAGCAATAAGCTTGCGCTCCCAGCCTAGAGCATGAATCAGAGCACGATTCGCGTCTAACACAAACTCACTGTTTTCACCGTCCTGTACCTCGGCACCTGAGAGGTGTAGACCGTGTTTGAAAAAGCATTACGCTTGCGCTCTCAGCCTAGAGCATCAATACCAGCACGATTCGCGTCTAACACAAACTCACTGTTTTCACCGTCCTGTACCTCGGCACCTGAGAGGTGTAGACCGTGTTTGAAAAAGCATTACGCTTGCGCTCCCAGCCTAGAGCATGAATCCAAGCACGATTCGCGTCTAACATAAACTCACTGTTTTCACCGTCCTGTAACTCGGCACCTGAGAGGTGTAGACCGTGTTTGAAAAAGCAATAAGCTTGCGCTCCCAGCCTAGAGCATGAATCAGAGCACGATTCGCGTCTAACACAAACTCACTGTTTTCACCGTCCTGTAACTCGGCACCTGAGAGGTGTAGACCGTGTTTGAAACAGCAATAAGCTTGCGCTCCCAGCCTAGAGCATCAATACCAGCACGATTCGCGTCTAACACAAACTCACTGTTTTCACCGTCCTGTACCTCGGCACCTGAGAGGTGTAGACCGTGTTTGAAAAAGCAATAAGCTTGCGCTCCCAGCCTAGAGCATGAATCAGAGCACGATTCGCGTCTAACACAAACTCACTGTTTTCACCGTCCTGTAACTCGGCACCTGAGAGGTGTAGACCGTGTTTGAAAAAGCAATAAGCTTGCGCTCCCAGCCTAGAGCATGAATCAGAGCACGATTCGCGTCTAACACAAACTCACTGTTTTCACCGTCCTGTAACTCGGCACCTGAGAGGTGTAGACCGTGTTTGAGAAAGCAATAAGCTTGCGCTCCCAGCCTAGAGCATGAATCAGAGCACGATTCGCGTCTAACACAAACTCACTGTTTTCACTGTCCTGTAACTCGGCACCTGAGAGATGTAGACCGTGTTTGAAAAAGCAATAAGCTTGCGCTCCCAGCCTAGAGCATGAATCATAGCACGATTCGCGTCTAACACAAACTCACTGTTTTCACCGTCGTGTAACTCGGCACCTGAGAGGTGTAGACCGTGTTTGAGAAAGCAATAAGCTTGCGCTCCCAGCCTAGAGCATGAATCAGAGCACGATTCGCGTCTAACACAAACTCACTGTTTTCACCGTCCTGTACCTCGGCACCTGAGAGGTGTAGACCGTGTTTGTAAAAGCATTACGCTTGCGCTCTCAGCCTAGAGCATCAATACCAGCACGATTCGCGTCTAACACAAACTCACTGTTTTCACCGTCCTGTACCTCGGCACCTGAGAGGTGTAGACCGTGTTTGAAAAAGCAAAAAGCTTGCGCTCCCAGCCTAGAGCATGAATCATAGCACGATTCGCGTCTAACACAAACTCACTGTTTTCACCGTCCTGTAACTCGGCACCTGAGAGGTGTAGACCGTGTTTGAGAAAGCAATAAGCTTGCGCTCCCAGCCTAGAGCATGAATCAGAGCACGATTCGCGTCTAACACAAACTCACTGTTTTCACCGTCCTGTACCTCGGCACCTGAGAGGTGTAGACCGTGTTTGAAAAAGCATTACGCTTGCGCTCCCAGCCTAGAGCATGAATCAGAGCACGATTCGCGTCTAACACAAACTCACTGTTTTCACCGTCCTGTAACTCGGCACCTGAGAGGTGTAGACCGTGTTTGAAAAAGCAATAAGCTTGCGCTCCCAGCCTAGAGCATGAATCAGAGCACGATTCGCGTCTAACACAAACTCACTGTTTTCACCGTCCTGTAACTCGGCACCTGAGAGGAGTAGACCGTGTTTGAAAAACCAATAAGCTTTAGCTCCCAGCCTAGAGCATGAATCAGAGCACGATTCGCGTCTAACACAAACTCACTGTTTTCACCGTCCTGTAACTCGGCACCTGAGAGGTGTAGACCGTGTTTGAAAAAGCAATAAGCTTTAGCTCCCAGCCTAGAGCATGAATCAGAGCACGATTCGCGTCTAACACAAACTCACTGTTTTCACCGTCCTGTACCTCGGCACCTGAGAGGTGTAGACCGTGTTTGAAAAAGCATTACGCTTGCGCTCCCAGCCTAGAGCATGAATCCAAGCACGATTCGCGTCTAACATAAACTCACTGTTTTCACCGTCCTGTAACTCGGCACCTGAGAGGTGTAGACCGTGTTTGAAAAAGCAATAAGCTTGCGCTCCCAGCCTAGAGCATGAATCAGAGCACGATTCGCGTCTAACACAAACTCACTGTTTTCACCGTCCTGTAACTCGGCACCTGAGAGGTGTAGACCGTGTTTGAAACAGCAATAAGCTTGCGCTCCCAGCCTAGAGCATCAATACCAGCACGATTCGCGTCTAACACAAACTCACTGTTTTCACCGTCCTGTACCTCGGCACCTGAGAGGTGTAGACCGTGTTTGAAAAAGCAAAAAGCTTGCGCTCCCAGCCTAGAGCATGAATCAGAGCACGATTCGCGTCTAACACAAACTCACTGTTTTCACAGTCCTGTAACTCGGCACCTAAGAGATGTAGACCGTGTTTGAAAAAGCAATAAGCTTGCGCTCCCAGCCTAGAGCATGAATCATAGCACGATTCGCGTCTAACACAAACTCACTGTTTTCACCGTCCTGTAACTCGGCACCTGAGAGGTGTAGACCGTGTTTGAAAAAGCAATAAGCTTGCGCTCCCAGCCTAGAGCATGAATCAGAGCACGATTCGCGTCTAACACAAACTCACTGTTTTCACCGTCCTGTAACTCGGCACCTGAGAGGTGTAGACCGTGTTTGAGAAAGCAATAAGCTTGCGCTCCCAGCCTAGAGCATGAATCAGAGCACGATTCGCGTCTAACACAAACTCACTGTTTTCACCGTCCTGTAACTCGGCACCTGAGAGATGTCGACCGTGTTTGAAAAAGCAATAAGCTTTAGCTCCCAGCCTAGAGCATGAATCATAGCACGATTCGCGTCTAACACAAACTCACTGTTTTCACCGTCCTGTAACTCGGCACCTGAAAGATGTAGACCGTGTTTGAAAAAGCAATAAGCTTGCGCTCCCAGCCTAGAGCATGAATCATAGCACGATTCGCGTCTAACACAAACTCACTGTTTTCACCGTCCTGTAACTCGGCACCTGAGAGGTGTAGACCGTGTTTGAGAAAGCAATAAGCTTGCGCTCCCAGCCTAGAGCATGAATCAGAGCACGATTCGCGTCTAACACAAACTCACTGTTTTCACCGTCCTGTACCTCGGCACCTGAGAGGTGTAGACCGTGTTTGAAAAAGCATTACGCTTGCGCTCCCAGCCTAGAGCATCAATACCAGCACGATTCGCGTCTAACACAAACTCACTGTTTTCACCGTCCTGTACCTCGGCACCTGAGAGGTGTAGACCGTGTTTGAAAAAGCAAAAAGCTTGCGCTCCCAGCCTAGAGCATGAATCAGAGCACGATTCGCGTCTAACACAAACTCACTGTTTTCACCGTCCTGTAACTCGGCACCTGAGAGATGTAGACCGTGTTTGAAAAAGCAATAAGCTTGCGCTCCCAGCCTAGAGCATGAATCATAGCACGATTCGCGTCTAACACAAACTCACTGTTTTCACCGTCCTGTAACTCGGCACCTGAGAGGTGTAGACCGTGTTTGAAAAAGCAATAAGCTTGCGCTCCCAGCCTAGAGCATGAATCAGAGCACGATTCGCGTCTAACACAAACTCACTGTTTTCACCGTCCTGTAACTCGGCACCTGAGAGGTGTAGACCGTGTTTGAGAAAGCAATAAGCTTGCGCTCCCAGCCTAGAGCATGAATCAGAGCACGATTCGCGTCTAACACAAACTCACTGTTTTCACCGTCCTGTACCTCGGCACCTGAGAGGTGTAGACCGTGTTTGAAAAAGCATTACGCTTGCGCTCCCAGCCTAGAGCATCAATCCCAGCACGATTCGCGTCTAACACAAACTCACTGTTTTCACCGTCCTGTACCTCGGCACCTGAGAGGTGTAGACCGTGTTTGAAAAAGCAAAAAGCTTGCGCTCCCA
Organism: Eleutherodactylus coqui; assembly: GCF_035609145.1. Classification (NCBI taxonomy): domain Eukaryota; kingdom Metazoa; phylum Chordata; class Amphibia; order Anura; family Eleutherodactylidae; genus Eleutherodactylus; species Eleutherodactylus coqui. The sequence goes on along the minus strand of NW_027102191.1, from coordinate 212,118 downwards.
GCCTAGAGCATGAATCAGAGCACGATTCGCGTCTAACACAAACTCACTGTTTTCACTGTCCTGTAACTCGGCACCTGAGAGGAGTAGACCGTGTTTGAAAAAGCAATAAGCTTTAGCTCCCAGCCTAGAGCATGAATTCGCGTCTAACACAAACTCACTGTTTTCACCGTCCTGTAACTCGGCACCTGAGAGGTGTAGACCGTGTTTGAAAAAGCAATAAGCTTGCGCTCCCAGCCTAGAGCATGAATCATAGCACGATTCGCGTCTAACACAAACTCACTGTTTTCACCGTCCTGTAACTCGGCACCTGAGAGGTGTAGACCGTGTTTGAGAAAGCAATAAGCTTGCGCTCCCAGCCTAGAGCATGAATCAGAGCACGATTCGCGTCTAACACAAACTCACTGTTTTCACCGTCCTGTACCTCGGCACCTGAGAGGTGTAGACCGTGTTTGAAAAAGCATTACGCTTGCGCTCTCAGCCTAGAGAATCAATACCAGCACGATTCGCGTCTAACACAAACTCACTGTTTTCACCGTCCTGTACCTCGGCACCTGAGAGGTGTAGACCGTGTTTGAAAAAGCAAAAAGCTTGCGCTCCCAGCCTAGAGCATGAATCATAGCACGATTCGCGTCTAACACAAACTCACTGTTTTCACCGTCCTGTAACTCGGCACCTGAGAGGTGTAGACCGTGTTTGAGAAAGCAATAAGCTTGCGCTCCCAGCCTAGAGCATGAATCAGAGCACGATTCGCGTCTAACACAAACTCACTGTTTTCACCGTCCTGTACCTCGGCACCTGAGAGGTGTAGACCGTGTTTGAAAAAGCATTACGCTTGCGCTCCCAGCCTAGAGCATGAATCAGAGCACGATTCGCGTCTAACACAAACTCACTGTTTTCACCGTCCTGTACCTCGGCACCTGAGAGGTGTAGACCGTGTTTGAAAAAGCAATAAGCTTGCGCTCCCAGCCTAGAGCATGAATCAGAGCACGATTCGCGTCTAACACAAACTCACTGTTTTCACCGTCCTGTAACTCGGCACCTGAGAGGAGTAGACCGTGTTTGAAAAACCAATAAGCTTTAGCTCCCAGCCTAGAGCATGAATCAGAGCACGATTCGCGTCTAACACAAACTCACTGTTTTCACCGTCCTGTAACTCGGCACCTGAGAGGTGTAGACCGTGTTTGAAAAAGCAATAAGCTTTAGCTCCCAGCCTAGAGCATGAATCAGAGCACGATTCGCGTCTAACACAAACTCACTGTTTTCACCGTCCTGTACCTCGGCACCTGAGAGGTGTAGACCGTGTTTGAAAAAGCATTACGCTTGCGCTCCCAGCCTAGAGCATGAATCCAAGCACGATTCGCGTCTAACATAAACTCACTGTTTTCACCGTCCTGTAACTCGGCACCTGAGAGGTGTAGACCGTGTTTGAAAAAGCAATAAGCTTGCGCTCCCAGCCTAGAGCATGAATCAGAGCACGATTCGCGTCTAACACAAACTCACTGTTTTCACCGTCCTGTAACTCGGCACCTGAGAGGTGTAGACCGTGTTTGAAACAGCAATAAGCTTGCGCTCCCAGCCTAGAGCATCAATACCAGCACGATTCGCGTCTAACACAAACTCACTGTTTTCACCGTCCTGTACCTCCGCACCTGAGAGGTGTAGACCGTGTTTGAAAAAGCAAAAAGCTTGCGCTCCCAGCCTAGAGCATGAATCAGAGCACGATTCGCGTCTAACACAAACTCACTGTTTTCACAGTCCTGTAACTCGGCACCTGAGAGATGTAGACCGTGTTTGAAAAAGCAATAAGCTTGCGCTCCCAGCCTAGAGCATGAATCATAGCACGATTCGCGTCTAACACAAACTCACTGTTTTCACCGTCCTGTAACTCGGCACCTGAGAGGTGTAGACCGTGTTTGAAAAAGCAATAAGCTTGCGCTCCCAGCCTAGAGCATGAATCAGAGCACGATTCGCGTCTAACACAAACTCACTGTTTTCACCGTCCTGTAACTCGGCACCTGAGAGGTGTAGGCCGTGTTTGAGAAAGCAATAAGCTTGCGCTCCCAGCCTAGAGCATGAATCAGAGCACGATTCGCGTCTAACACAAACTCACTGTTTTCACCGTCCTGTAACTCGGCACCTGAGAGATGTCGACCGTGTTTGAAAAAGCAATAAGCTTTAGCTCCCAGCCTAGAGCATGAATCATAGCACGATTCGCGTCTAACACAAACTCACTGTTTTCACCGTCCTGTAACTCGGCACCTGAAAGATGTAGACCGTGTTTGAAAAAGCAATAAGCTTGCGCTCCCAGCCTAGAGCATGAATCATAGCACGATTCGCGTCTAACACAAACTCACTGTTTTCACCGTCCTGTAACTCGGCACCTGAGAGGTGTAGACCGTGTTTGAGAAAGCAATAAGCTTGCGCTCCCAGCCTAGAGCATGAATCAGAGCACGATTCGCGTCTAACACAAACTCACTGTTTTCACCGTCCTGTACCTCGGCACCTGAGAGGTGTAGACCGTGTTTGAAAAAGCATTACGCTTGCGCTCCCAGCCTAGAGCATCAATACCAGCACGATTCGCGTCTAACACAAACTCACTGTTTTCACCGTCCTGTACCTCGGCACCTGAGAGGTGTAGACCGTGTTTGAAAAAGCAAAAAGCTTGCGCTCCCAGCCTAGAGCATGAATCAGAGCACGATTCGCGTCTAACACAAACTCACTGTTTTCACCGTCCTGTAACTCGGCACCTGAGAGATGTAGACCGTGTTTGAAAAAGCAATAAGCTTGCGCTCCCAGCCTAGAGCATGAATCATAGAACGATTCGCGTCTAACACAAACTCACTGTTTTCACCGTCCTGTAACTCGGCACCTGAGAGGTGTAGACCGTGTTTGAAAAAGCAATAAGCTTGCGCTCCCAGCCTAGAGCATGAATCAGAGCACGATTCGCGTCTAACACAAACTCACTGTTTTCACCGTCCTGTAACTCGGCACCTGAGAGGTGTAGACCGTGTTTGAGAAAGCAATAAGCTTGCGCTCCCAGCCTAGAGCATGAATCAGAGCACGATTCGCGTCTAACACAAACTCACTGTTTTCACCGTCCTGTACCTCGGCACCTGAGAGGTGTAGACCGTGTTTGAAAAAGCATTACGCTTGCGCTCCCAGCCTAGAGCATCAATCCCAGCACGATTCGCGTCTAACACAAACTCACTGTTTTCACCGTCCTGTACCTCGGCACCTGAGAGGTGTAGACCGTGTTTGAAAAAGCAAAAAGCTTGCGCTCCCAGCCTAGAGCATGAATCAGAGCACGATTCGCGTCTAACACAAACTCACTGTTTTCACTGTCCTGTAACTCGGCACCTGAGAGGAGTAGACCGTGTTTGAAAAAGCAATAAGCTTTAGCTCCCAGCCTAGAGCATGAATTCGCGTCTAACACAAACTCACTGTTTTCACCGTCCTGTAACTCGGCACCTGAGAGGTGTAGACCGTGTTTGAAAAAGCAATAAGCTTGCGCTCCCAGCCTAGAGCATGAATCAGAGCACGATTCGCGTCTAACACAAACTCACTGTTTTCACCGTCCTGTAACTCGGCACCTGAGAGGAGTAGACCGTGTTTGAAAAAGCAATAAGCTTTAGCTCCCAGCCTAGAGCATGAATCAGAGCACAATTCGCGTCTAACACAAACTCACTGTTTTCACCGTCCTGTAACTCGGCACCTGAGAGGTGTAGACCGTGTTTGAAAAAGCAATAAGCTTGCTCTCCCAGCCTAGAGCATGAATCAGAGCACGATTCGCGTCTAACACAAACTCACTGTTTTCACCGTCCTGTAACTCGGCACCTGAGAGATGTCGACCGTGTTTGAAAAAGCAATAAGCTTTAGCTCCCAGCCTAGAGCATGAATCATAGCACGATTCGCGTCTAACACAAACTCACTGTTTTCACCGTCCTGTAACTCGGCACCTGAGAGGTGTAGACCGTGTTTGAGAAAGCAATAAGCTTGCGCTCCCAGCCTAGAGCATGAATCAGAGCACGATTCGCGTCTAACACAAACTCACTGTTTTCACCGTCCTGTACCTCGGCACCTGAGAGGTGTAGACCGTGTTTGAAAAAGCATTACGCTTGCGCTCCCAGCCTAGAGCATCAATACCAGCACGATTCGCGTCTAACACAAACTCACTGTTTTCACCGTCCTGTACCTCGGCACCTGAGAGGTGTAGACCGTGTTTGAAAAAGCAAAAAGCTTGCGCTCCCAGCCTAGAGCATGAATCAGAGCACGATTCGCGTCTAACACAAACTCACTGTTTTCACCGTCCTGTAACTCGGCACCTGAGAGATGTAGACCGTGTTTGAAAAAGCAATAAGCTTGCGCTCCCAGCCTAGAGCATGAATCATAGCACGATTCGCGTCTAACACAAACTCACTGTTTTCACCGTCCTGTAACTCGGCACCTGAGAGGTGTAGACCGTGTTTGAAAAAGCAATAAGCTTGCGCTCCCAGCCTAGAGCATGAATCAGAGCACGATTCGCGTCTAACACAAACTCACTGTTTTCACCGTCCTGTAACTCGGCACCTGAGAGGTGTAGACCGTGTTTGAGAAAGCAATAAGCTTGCGCTCCCAGCCTAGAGCATGAATCAGAGCACGATTCGCGTCTAACACAAACTCACTGTTTTCACCGTCCTGTACCTCGGCACCTGAGAGGTGTAGACCGTGTTTGAAAAAGCATTACGCTTGCGCTCCCAGCCTAGAGCATCAATCCCAGCACGATTCGCGTCTAACACAAACTCACTGTTTTCACCGTCCTGTACCTCGGCACCTGAGAGGTGAAAAAGCAAAAAGCTTGCGCTCCCAGCCTAGAGCATGAATCATAGCACGATTCGCGTCTAACACAAACTCACTGTTTTCACTGTCCTGTAACTCGGCACCTGAGAGGAGTAGACCGTGTTTGAAAAAGCAATAAGCTTTAGCTCCCAGCCTAGAGCATGAATTCGCGTCTAACACAAACTCACTGTTTTCACCGTCCTGTAACTCGGCACCTGAGAGGTGTAGACCGTGTTTGAAAAAGCAATAAGCTTGCGCTCCCAGCCTAGAGCATGAATCAGAGCACGATTCGCGTCTAACACAAACTCACTGTTTTCACCGTCCTGTAACTCGGCACCTGAGAGGAGTAGACCGTGTTTGAAAAAGCAATAAGCTTTAGCTCCCAGCCTAGAGCATGAATCAGAGCACAATTCGCGTCTAACACAAACTCACTGTTTTCACCGTCCTGTAACTCGGCACCTGAGAGGTGTAGACCGTGTTTGAAAAAGCAATAAGCTTGCTCTCCCAGCCTAGAGCATGAATCAGAGCACGATTCGCGTCTAACACAAACTCACTGTTTTCACCGTCCTGTAACTCGGCACCTGAGAGGTGTAGACCGTGTTTGAAAAAGCAATAAGCTTGCGCTCCCAGCCTAAAGCATGAATCAGAGCACGATTCGCGTCTAACACAAACTCACTGTTTTCACCGTCCTGTAACTCGGCACCTGAGAGGTGTAGACCGTGTTTGAAAAAGCAATAAGCTTGCGCTCCCAGCCTAGAGCATGAATCAGAGCACGATTCGCGTCTAACACAAACTCACTGTTTTCACCGTTCTGTAACTCGGCACCTGAGAGGTGTAGACCGTGTTTGAAAAAGCAATAAGCTTGCGCTCCCAGCCTAGAGCATGAATCAGAGCACGATTCGCGTCTAACACAAACTCACTGTTTTCACCGTCCTGTAACTCGGCACCTGAGAGATGTCGACCGTGTTTGAAAAAGCAATAAGCTTTAGCTCCCAGCCTAGAGCATGAATCAGAGCACGATTCGCGTCTAACACAAACTCACTGTTTTCACCGTCCTGTAACTCGGCACCTGAAAGATGTAGACCGTGTTTGAAAAAGCAATAAGCTTGCGCTCCCAGCCTAGAGCATGAATCATAGCACGATTCGCGTCTAACACAAACTCACTGTTTTCACCGTCCTGTAACTCGGCACCTGAGAGGTGTAGACCGTGTTTGAGAAAGCAATAAGCTTGCGCTCCCAGCCTAGAGCATGAATCAGAGCACGATTCGCGTCTAACACAAACTCACTGTTTTCACCGTGCTGTACCTCGGCACCTGAGAGGTGTAGACCGTGTTTGAAAAAGCATTACGCTTGCGCTCCCAGCCTAGAGCATGAATCAGAGCACGATTCGCGTCTAACGCAAACTCACTGTTTTCACCGTTCTGTAACTCGGCACCTGAGAGGTGTAGACCGTGTTTGAAAAAGCAATAAGCTTTAGCTCCCAGCCTAGAGCATGAATTCGCGTCTAACACAAACTCACTGTTTTCACCGTCCTGTAACTCGGCACCTGAGAGGTGTAGACCGTGTTTGAAAAAGCAATAAGCTTGCGCTCCCAGCCTAGAGCATGAATCAGAGCACGATTCGCGTCTAACACAAACTCACTGTTTTCACCGTCCTGTAACTCGGCACCTGAGAGGAGTAGACCGTGTTTGAAAAAGCAATAAGCTTTAGCTCCCAGCCTAGAGCATAAATCAGAGCACAATTCGCGTCTAACACAAACTCACTGTTTTCACCGTCCTGTAACTCGGCACCTGAGAGGTGTAGACCGTGTTTGAAAAAGCAATAAGCTTGCTCTCCCAGCCTAGAGCATGAATCAGAGCACGATTCGCGTCTAACACAAACTCACTGTTTTCACCGTCCTGTAACTCGGCACCTGAGAGGTGTAGACCGTGTTTGAAAAAGCAATAAGCTTGCGCTCCCAGCCTAAAGCATGAATCAGAGCACGATTCGCGTCTAACACAAACTCACTGTTTTCACCGTCCTGTAACTCGGCACCTGAGAGGTGTAGACCGTGTTTGAAAAAGCAATAAGCTTGCGCTCCCAGCCTAGAGCATGAATCAGAGCACGATTCGCGTCTAACACAAACTCACTGTTTTCACCGTCCTGTACCTCGGCACCTGAGAGGTGTAGACCGTGTTTGAAAAAGCATTACGCTTGCGCTCCCAGCCTAGAGCATGAATCAGAGCACGATTCGCGTCTAACACAAACTCACTATTTTCACCGTCCTGTAACTCGGCACCTGAGAGGTGTAGACCGTGTTTGAAAAAGCAATAAGCTTGCGCTCCCAGCCTAGAGCATGAATCAGAGCACGATTCGCGTCTAACACAAACTCACTGTTTTCACCGTCCTGTAACTCGGCACCTGAGAGATGTCGACCGTGTTTGAAAAAGCAATAAGCTTTAGCTCCCAGCCTAGAGCATGAATCAGAGCACGATTCGCGTCTAACACAAACTCACTGTTTTCACCGTCCTGTAACTCGGCACCTGAAAGATGTAGACCGTGTTTGAAAAAGCAATAAGCTTGCGCTCCCAGCCTAGAGCATGAATCATAGCACGATTCGCGTCTAACACAAACTCACTGTTTTCACCGTTCTGTAACTCGGCACCTGAGAGGTGTAGACCGTGTTTGAAAAAGCAATAAGCTTGCGCTCCCAGCCTAGAGCATGAATCAGAGCACGATTCGCGTCTAACACAAACTCACTGTTTTCACCGTCCTGTACCTCCGCACCTGAGAGGTGTAGACCGTGTTTGAAAAAGCAAAAAGCTTGCGCTCCCAGCCTAGAGCATGAATCAGAGCACGATTCGCGTCTAACACAAACTCACTGTTTTCACAGTCCTGTAACTCGGCACCTGAGAGATGTAGACCGTGTTTGAAAAAGCAATAAGCTTGCGCTCCCAGCCTAGAGCATGAATCATAGCACGATTCGCGTCTAACACAAACTCACTGTTTTCACCGTCCTGTAACTCGGCACCTGAGAGGTGTAGACCGTGTTTGAAAAAGCAATAAGCTTGCGCTCCCAGCCTAGAGCATGAATCAGAGCACGATTCGCGTCTAACACAAACTCACTGTTTTCACCGTCCTGTAACTCGGCACCTGAGAGGTGTAGACCGTGTTTGAGAAAGCAATAAGCTTGCGCTCCCAGCCTAGAGCATGAATCAGAGCACGATTCGCGTCTAACACAAACTCACTGTTTTCACCGTCCTGTAACTCGGCACCTGAGAGATGTCGACCGTGTTTGAAAAAGCAATAAGCTTTAGCTCCCAGCCTAGAGCATGAATCATAGCACGATTCGCGTCTAACACAAACTCACTGTTTTCACCGTCCTGTAACTCGGCACCTGAAAGATGTAGACCGTGTTTGAAAAAGCAATAAGCTTGCGCTCCCAGCCTAGAGCATGAATCATAGCACGATTCGCGTCTAACACAAACTCACTGTTTTCACCGTCCTGTAACTCGGCACCTGAGAGGTGTAGACCGTGTTTGAGAAAGCAATAAGCTTGCGCTCCCAGCCTAGAGCATGAATCAGAGCACGATTCGCGTCTAACACAAACTCACTGTTTTCACCGTCCTGTACCTCGGCACCTGAGAGGTGTAGACCGTGTTTGAAAAAGCATTACGCTTGCGCTCCCAGCCTAGAGCATCAATACCAGCACGATTCGCGTCTAACACAAACTCACTGTTTTCACCGTCCTGTACCTCGGCACCTGAGAGGTGTAGACCGTGTTTGAAAAAGCAAAAAGCTTGCGCTCCCAGCCTAGAGCATGAATCAGAGCACGATTCGCGTCTAACACAAACTCACTGTTTTCACCGTCCTGTAACTCGGCACCTGAGAGATGTAGACCGTGTTTGAAAAAGCAATAAGCTTGCGCTCCCAGCCTAGAGCATGAATCATAGAACGATTCGCGTCTAACACAAACTCACTGTTTTCACCGTCCTGTAACTCGGCACCTGAGAGGTGTAGACCGTGTTTGAAAAAGCAATAAGCTTGCGCTCCCAGCCTAGAGCATGAATCAGAGCACGATTCGCGTCTAACACAAACTCACTGTTTTCACCGTCCTGTAACTCGGCACCTGAGAGGTGTAGACCGTGTTTGAGAAAGCAATAAGCTTGCGCTCCCAGCCTAGAGCATGAATCAGAGCACGATTCGCGTCTAACACAAACTCACTGTTTTCACCGTCCTGTACCTCGGCACCTGAGAGGTGTAGACCGTGTTTGAAAAAGCATTACGCTTGCGCTCCCAGCCTAGAGCATCAATCCCAGCACGATTCGCGTCTAACACAAACTCACTGTTTTCACCGTCCTGTACCTCGGCACCTGAGAGGTGTAGACCGTGTTTGAAAAAGCAAAAAGCTTGCGCTCCCAGCCTAGAGCATGAATCAGAGCACGATTCGCGTCTAACACAAACTCACTGTTTTCACTGTCCTGTAACTCGGCACCTGAGAGGAGTAGACCGTGTTTGAAAAAGCAATAAGCTTTAGCTCCCAGCCTAGAGCATGAATTCGCGTCTAACACAAACTCACTGTTTTCACCGTCCTGTAACTCGGCACCTGAGAGGTGTAGACCGTGTTTGAAAAAGCAATAAGCTTGCGCTCCCAGCCTAGAGCATGAATCAGAGCACGATTCGCGTCTAACACAAACTCACTGTTTTCACCGTCCTGTAACTCGGCACCTGAGAGGAGTAGACCGTGTTTGAAAAAGCAATAAGCTTTAGCTCCCAGCCTAGAGCATGAATCAGAGCACAATTCGCGTCTAACACAAACTCACTGTTTTCACCGTCCTGTAACTCGGCACCTGAGAGGTGTAGACCGTGTTTGAAAAAGCAATAAGCTTGCTCTCCCAGCCTAGAGCATGAATCAGAGCACGATTCGCGTCTAACACAAACTCACTGTTTTCACCGTCCTGTAACTCGGCACCTGAGAGATGTCGACCGTGTTTGAAAAAGCAATAAGCTTTAGCTCCCAGCCTAGAGCATGAATCATAGCACGATTCGCGTCTAACACAAACTCACTGTTTTCACCGTCCTGTAACTCGGCACCTGAGAGGTGTAGACCGTGTTTGAGAAAGCAATAAGCTTGCGCTCCCAGCCTAGAGCATGAATCAGAGCACGATTCGCGTCTAACACAAACTCACTGTTTTCACCGTCCTGTACCCCGGCACCTGAGAGGTGTAGACCGTGTTTGAAAAAGCATTACGCTTGCGCTCCCAGCCTAGAGCATCAATACCAGCACGATTCGCGTCTAACACAAACTCACTGTTTTCACCGTCCTGTACCTCGGCACCTGAGAGGTGTAGACCGTGTTTGAAAAAGCAAAAAGCTTGCGCTCCCAGCCTAGAGCATGAATCAGAGCACGATTCGCGTCTAACACAAACTCACTGTTTTCACCGTCCTGTAACTCGGCACCTGAGAGATGTAGACCGTGTTTGAAAAAGCAATAAGCTTGCGCTCCCAGCCTAGAGCATGAATCATAGCACGATTCGCGTCTAACACAAACTCACTGTTTTCACCGTCCTGTAACTCGGCACCTGAGAGGTGTAGACCGTGTTTGAAAAAGCAATAAGCTTGCGCTCCCAGCCTAGAGCATGAATCAGAGCACGATTCGCGTCTAACACAAACTCACTGTTTTCACCGTCCTGTAACTCGGCACCTGAGAGGTGTAGACCGTGTTTGAGAAAGCAATAAGCTTGCGCTCCCAGCTTAGAGCATGAATCAGAGCACGATTCGCGTCTAACACAAACTCACTGTTTTCACCGTCCTGTACCTCGGCACCTGAGAGGTGTAGACCGTGTTTGAAAAAGCATTACGCTTGCGCTCCCAGCCTAGTGCATCAATCCCAGCACGATTCGCGTCTAACACAAACTCACTGTTTTCACCGTCCTGTACCTCGGCACCTGAGAGGTGTAGACCGTGTTTGAAAAAGCAAAAAGCTTGCGCTCCCAGCCTAGAGCATGAATCAGAGCACGATTCGCGTCTAACACAAACTCACTGTTTTCACTGTCCTGTAACTCGGCACCTGAGAGGAGTAGACCGTGTTTGAAAAAGCAATAAGCTTTAGCTCCCAGCCTAGAGCATGAATTCGCGTCTAACACAAACTCACTGTTTTCACCGTCCTGTAACTCGGCACCTGAGAGGTGTAGACCGTGTTTGAAAAAGCAATAAGCTTGCTCTCCCAGCCTAGAGCATGAATCAGAGCACGATTCGCGTCTAACACAAACTCACTGTTTTCACCGTCCTGTAACTCGGCACCTGAGAGCTGTAGACCGTGTTTGAGAAAGCAATAAGCTTGCGCTCCCAGCCTAGAGCATGAATCAGAGCACGATTCGCGTCTAACACAAACTCACTGTTTTCACCGTCCTGTACCTCGGCACCTGAGAGGTGTAGACCGTGTTTGAAAAAGCATTACGCTTGCGCTCCCAGCCTAGAGCATCAATCCCAGCACGATTCGCGTCTAACACAAACTCACTGTTTTCACCGTCCTGTACCTCGGCACCTGAGAGGTGTAGACCGTGTTTGAAAAAGCAAAAAGCTTGCGCTCCCAGCCTAGAGCATGAATCAGAGCACGATTCGCGTCTAACACAAACTCACTGTTTTCACTGTCCTGTAACTCGGCACCTGAGAGGAGTAGACCGTGTTTGAAAAAGCAATAAGCTTTAGCTCCCAGCCTAGAGCATGAATTCGCGTCTAACACAAACTCACTGTTTTCACCGTCCTGTACCTCGGCACCTGAGAGGTGTAGACCGTGTTTGAAAAAGCAATAAGCTTTAGCTCCCAGCCTAGAGCATGAATCCAAGCACGATTCGCGTCTAACACAAACTCACTGTTTTCACCGTCCTGTAACTCGGCACCTGAGAGATGTAGACCGTGTTTGAAAAAGCAATAAGCTTGCGCTCCCAGCCTAGAGCATGAATCAGAGCACGATTCGCGTCTAACACAAACTCACTGTTTTCACCGTCCTGTAACTCGGCACCTGAGAGGAGTAGACCGTGTTTGAAAAACCAATAAGCTTTAGCTCCCAGCCTAGAGCATGAATCAGAGCACGATTCGCGTCTAACACAAACTCACTGTTTTCACCGTCCTGTAACTCGGCACCTGAGAGGTGTAGACCGTGTTTGAAAAAGCAATAAGCTTTAGCTCCCAGCCTAGAGCATGAATCAGAGCACGATTCGCGTCTAACACAAACTCACTGTTTTCACCGTCCTGTACCTCGGCACCTGAGAGGTGTAGACCGTGTTTGAAAAAGCATTACGCTTGCGCTCCCAGCCTAGAGCATGAATCCAAGCACGATTCGCGTCTAACATAAACTCACTGTTTTCACCGTCCTGTAACTCGGCACCTGAGAGGTGTAGACCGTGTTTGAAAAAGCAATAAGCTTGCGCTCCCAGCCTAGAGCATGAATCAGAGCACGATTCGCGTCTAACACAAACTCACTGTTTTCACCGTCCTGTAACTCGGCACCTGAGAGGTGTAGACCGTGTTTGAAACAGCAATAAGCTTGCGCTCCCAGCCTAGAGCATCAATACCAGCACGATTCGCGTCTAACACAAACTCACTGTTTTCACCGTCCTGTACCTCGGCACCTGAGAGGTGTAGACCGTGTTTGAAAAAGCAATAAGCTTGCGCTCCCAGCCTAGAGCATGAATCAGAGCACGATTCGCGTCTAACACAAACTCACTGTTTTCACCGTCCTGTAACTCGGCACCTGAGAGGAGTAGACCGTGTTTGAAAAACCAATAAGCTTTAGCTCCCAGCCTAGAGCATGAATAAGAGCACGATTCGCGTCTAACACAAACTCACTGTTTTCACCGTCCTGTAACTCGGCACCTGAGAGGTGTAGACCGTGTTTGAAAAAGCAATAAGCTTTAGCTCCCAGCCTAGAGCATGAATCAGAGCACGATTCGCGTCTAACACAAACTCACTGTTTTCACCGTCCTGTACCTCGGCACCTGAGAGGTGTAGACCGTGTTTGAAAAAGCATTACGCTTGCGCTCCCAGCCTAGAGCATGAATCCAAGCACGATTCGCGTCTAACATAAACTCACTGTTTTCACCGTCCTGTAACTCGGCACCTGAGAGGTGTAGACCGTGTTTGAAAAAGCAATAAGCTTGCGCTCCCAGCCTAGAGCATGAATCAGAGCACGATTCGCGTCTAACACAAACTCACTGTTTTCACCGTCCTGTAACTCGGCACCTGAGAGGTGTAGACCGTGTTTGAAACAGCAATAAGCTTGCGCTCCCAGCCTAGAGCATGAATCAGAGCACGATTCGCGTCTAACACAAACTCACTGTTTTCACCGTCCTGTAACTCGGCACCTGAGAGATGTCGACCGTGTTTGAAAAAGCAATAAGCTTTAGCTCCCAGCCTAGAGCATGAATCAGAGCACGATTCGCGTCTAACACAAACTCACTGTTTTCACCGTCCTGTAACTCGGCACCTGAAAGATGTAGACCGTGTTTGAAAAAGCAATAAGCTTGCGCTCCCAGCTTAGAGCATGAATCATAGCACGATTCGCGTCTAACACAAACTCACTGTTTTCACCGTTCTGTAACTCGGCACCTGAGAGGTGTAGACCGTGTTTGAAAAAGCAATAAGCTTGCGCTCCCAGCCTAGAGCATGAATCAGAGCACGATTCGCGTCTAACACAAACTCACTGTTTTCACCGTCCTGTAACTCGGCACCTGAGAGGTGTAGACCGTGTTTGAAAAAGCAATAAGCTTGCGCTCCCAGCCTAGAGCATGAATCAGAGCACGATTCGCGTCTAACACAAACTCACTGTTTTCACCGTCCTGTACCTCGGCACCTGAGAGGTGTAGACCGTGTTTGAAAAAGCATTACGCTTGCGCTCCCAGCCTAGAGCATGAATCAGAGCACGATTCGCGTCTAACACAAACTCACTGTTTTCACCGTTCTGTAACTCGGCACCAGAGAGATGTAGACCGTGTTTGAAAAAGCAAAAAGCTTGCGCTCCCAGCCTACAGCATGAATCAGAGCACGATTCGCGTCTAACACAAACTCACTGTTTTCACCGTCCTGTAACTCGGCACCTGAGAGGTGTAGACCGTGTTTGAAGAAGCAATAAGCTTTAGCTCCCAGCCTAGAGCATGAATCAGAGCACGATTCGCGTCTAACACAAACTCACTGTTTTCACCGTCCTGTAACTCGGCACCTGAGCGGTGTAGACCGTGTTTGAAAAAGCAATAAGCTTGCGCTCCCAGCCTAGAGCATGAATCAGAGCACGATTCGCGTCTAACACAAACTCACTGTTTTCACCGTCCTGTACCTCGGCACCTGAGAGGTGTAGACCGTGTTTGAAAAAGCAATAAGCTTGCGCTCCCAGCCTAGAGCATGAATCAGAGCACGATTCGCGTCTAACACAAACTCACTCTTTTCACCGTCCTGTAACTCGGCACCTGAGAGGAGTAGACCGTGTTTGAAAAAGCAATAAGCTTGCGCTCCCAGCCTAGAGCATGAATCAGAGCACGATTCGCGTCTAACACAAACTCACTGTTTTCACCGTCCTGTAACTCGGCACCTGAGAGATGTCGACCGTGTTTGAAAAAGCAATAAGCTTTAGCTCCCAGCCTAGAGCATGAATCAGAGCACGATTCGCGTCTAACACAAACTCACTGTTTTCACCGTCCTGTAACTCGGCACCTGAAAGATGTAGACCGTGTTTGAAAAAGCAATAAGCTTGCGCTCCCAGCCTAGAGCATGAATCATAGCACGATTCGCGTCTAACACAAACTCACTGTTTTCACCGTCCTGTAACTCGGCACCTGAGAGGTGTAGACCGTGTTTGAGAAAGCAATAAGCTTGCGCTCCCAGCCTAGAGCATGAATCAGAGCACGATTCGCGTCTAACACAAACTCACTGTTTTCACCGTCCTGTACCTCGGCACCTGAGAGGTGTAGACCGTGTTTGAAAAAGCAATACGCTTGCGCTCCCAGCCTAGAGCATCAATACCAGCACGATTCGCGTCTAACACAAACTCACTGTTTTCACCGTCCTGTACCTCGGCACCTGAGAGGTGTAGACCGTGTTTGAAAAAGCAAAAAGCTTGCGCTCCCAGCCTAGAGCATGAATCAGAGCACGATTCGCGTCTAACACAAACTCACTGTTTTCACCGTCCTGTAACTCGGCACCTGAGAGATGTAGACCGTGTTTGAAAAAGCAATAAGCTTGCGCTCCCAGCCTAGAGCATGAATCATAGCACGATTCGCGTCTAACACAAACTCACTGTTTTCACCGTCCTGTAACTCGGCACCTGAGAGGTGTAGACCGTGTTTGAAAAAGCAATAAGCTTGCGCTCCCAGCCTAGAGCATGAATCAGAGCACGATTCGCGTCTAACACAAACTCACTGTTTTCACCGTCCTGTACCTCGGCACCTGAGAGGTGTAGACCGTGTTTGAAAAAGCATTACGCTTGCGCTCCCAGCCTAGTGCATCAATCCCAGCACGATTCGCGTCTAACACAAACTCACTGTTTTCACCGTCCTGTACCTCGGCACCTGAGAGGTGTAGACCGTGTTTGAAAAAGCAAAAAGCTTGCGCTCCCAGCCTAGAGCATGAATCAGAGCACGATTCGCGTCTAACACAAACTCACTGTTTTCACTGTCCTGTAACTCGGCACCTGAGAGGAGTAGACCGTGTTTGAAAAAGCAATAAGCTTTAGCTCCCAGCCTAGAGCATGAATTCGCGTCTAACACAAACTCACTGTTTTCACCGTCCTGTAACTCGGCACCTGAGAGGTGTAGACCGTGTTTGAAAAAGCAATAAGCTTGCGCTCCCAGCCTAGAGCATGAATCAGAGCACGATTCGCGTCTAACACAAACTCACTGTTTTCACCGTCCTGTAACTCGGCACCTGAGAGGAGTAGACCGTGTTTGAAAAAGCAATAAGCTTTAGCTCCCAGCCTAGAGCATGAATCAGAGCACAATTCGCGTCTAACACAAACTCACTGTTTTCACCGTCCTGTAACTCGGCACCTGAGAGGTGTAGACCGTGTTTGAAAAAGCAATAAGCTTGCTCTCCCAGCCTAGAGCATGAATCAGAGCACGATTCGCGTCTAACACAAACTCACTGTTTTCACCGTCCTGTAACTCGGCACCTGAGAGCTGTAGACCGTGTTTGAGAAAGCAATAAGCTTGCGCTCCCAGCCTAGAGCATGAATCAGAGCACGATTCGCGTCTAACACAAACTCACTGTTTTCACCGTCCTGTACCTCGGCACCTGAGAGGTGTAGACCGTGTTTGAAAAAGCATTACGCTTGCGCTCCCAGCCTAGAGCATCAATCCCAGCACGATTCGCGTCTAACACAAACTCACTGTTTTCACCGTCCTGTACCTCGGCACCTGAGAGGTGTAGACCGTGTTTGAAAAAGCAAAAAGCTTGCGCTCCCAGCCTAGAGCATGAATCAGAGCACGATTCGCGTCTAACACAAACTCACTGTTTTCACTGTCCTGTAACTCGGCACCTGAGAGGAGTAGACCGTGTTTGAAAAAGCAATAAGCTTTAGCTCCCAGCCTAGAGCATGAATTCGCGTCTAACACAAACTCACTGTTTTCACCGTCCTGTACCTCGGCACCTGAGAGGTGTAGACCGTGTTTGAAAAAGCAATAAGCTTTAGCTCCCAGCCTAGAGCATGAATCCAAGCACGATTCGCGTCTAACACAAACTCACTGTTTTCACCGTCCTGTAACTCGGCACCTGAGAGATGTAGACCGTGTTTGAAAAAGCAATAAGCTTGCGCTCCCAGCCTAGAGCATGAATCAGAGCACGATTCGCGTCTAACACAAACTCACTGTTTTCACCGTCCTGTAACTCGGCACCTGAGAGGAGTAGACCGTGTTTGAAAAACCAATAAGCTTTAGCTCCCAGCCTAGAGCATGAATCAGAGCACGATTCGCGTCTAACACAAACTCACTGTTTTCACCGTCCTGTAACTCGGCACCTGAGAGGTGTAGACCGTGTTTGAAAAAGCAATAAGCTTTAGCTCCCAGCCTAGAGCATGAATCAGAGCACGATTCGCGTCTAACACAAACTCACTGTTTTCACCGTCCTGTACCTCGGCACCTGAGAGGTGTAGACCGTGTTTGAAAAAGCATTACGCTTGCGCTCCCAGCCTAGAGCATGAATCCAAGCACGATTCGCGTCTAACATAAACTCACTGTTTTCACCGTCCTGTAACTCGGCACCTGAGAGGTGTAGACCGTGTTTGAAAAAGCAATAAGCTTGCGCTCCCAGCCTAGAGCATGAATCAGAGCACGATTCGCGTCTAACACAAACTCACTGTTTTCACCGTCCTGTAACTCGGCACCTGAGAGGTGTAGACCGTGTTTGAAACAGCAATAAGCTTGCGCTCCCAGCCTAGAGCATCAATACCAGCACGATTCGCGTCTAACACAAACTCACTGTTTTCACCGTCCTGTACCTCGGCACCTGAGAGGTGTAGACCGTGTTTGAAAAAGCAATAAGCTTGCGCTCCCAGCCTAGAGCATGAATCAGAGCACGATTCGCGTCTAACACAAACTCACTGTTTTCACCGTCCTGTAACTCGGCACCTGAGAGGAGTAGACCGTGTTTGAAAAACCAATAAGCTTTAGCTCCCAGCCTAGAGCATGAATCAGAGCACGATTCGCGTCTAACACAAACTCACTGTTTTCACCGTCCTGTAACTCGGCACCTGAGAGGTGTAGACCGTGTTTGAAAAAGCAATAAGCTTTAGCTCCCAGCCTAGAGCATGAATCAGAGCACGATTCGCGTCTAACACAAACTCACTGTTTTCACCGTCCTGTACCTCGGCACCTGAGAGGTGTAGACCGTGTTTGAAAAAGCATTACGCTTGCGCTCCCAGCCTAGAGCATGAATCCAAGCACGATTCGCGTCTAACATAAACTCACTGTTTTCACCGTCCTGTAACTCGGCACCTGAGAGGTGTAGACCGTGTTTGAAAAAGCAATAAGCTTGCGCTCCCAGCCTAGAGCATGAATCAGAGCACGATTCGCGTCTAACACAAACTCACTGTTTTCACCGTCCTGTAACTCGGCACCTGAGAGGTGTAGACCGTGTTTGAAACAGCAATAAGCTTGCGCTCCCAGCCTAGAGCATCAATACCAGCACGATTCGCGTCTAACACAAACTCACTGTTTTCACCGTCCTGTACCTCGGCACCTGAGAGGTGTAGACCGTGTTTGAAAAAGCAAAAAGCTTGCGCTCCCAGCCTAGAGCATGAATCAGAGCACGATTCGCGTCTAACACAAACTCACTGTTTTCACAGTCCTGTAACTCGGCACCTGAGAGGTGTAGACCGTGTTTGAGAAAGCAATAAGCTTGCGCTCCCAGCCTAGAGCATGAATCAGAGCACGATTCGCGTCTAACACAAACTCACTGTTTTCACCGTCCTGTAACTCGGCACCTGAGAGATGTCGACCGTGTTTGAAAAAGCAATAAGCTTTAGCTCCCAGCCTAGAGCATGAATCATAGCACGATTCGCGTCTAACACAAACTCACTGTTTTCACCGTCCTGTAACTCGGCACCTGAAAGATGTAGACCGTGTTTGAAAAAGCAATAAGCTTGCGCTCCCAGCCTAGAGCATGAATCATAGCACGATTCGCGTCTAACACAAACTCACTGTTTTCACCGTCCTGTAACTCGGCACCTGAGAGGTGTAGACCGTGTTTGAGAAAGCAATAAGCTTGCGCTCCCAGCCTAGAGCATGAATCAGAGCACGATTCGCGTCTAACACAAACTCACTGTTTTCACCGTCCTGTACCTCGGCACCTGAGAGGTGTAGACCGTGTTTGAAAAAGCATTACGCTTGCGCTCCCAGCCTAGAGCATCAATACCAGCACGATTCGCGTCTAACACAAACTCACTGTTTTCACCGTCCTGTACCTCGGCACCTGAGAGGTGTAGACCGTGTTTGAAAAAGCAAAAAGCTTGCGCTCCCAGCCTAGAGCATGAATCAGAGCACGATTCGCGTCTAACACAAACTCACTGTTTTCACCGTCCTGTAACTCGGCACCTGAGAGGTGTAGACCGTGTTTGAAAAAGCAATAAGCTTGCGCTCCCAGCCTAGAGCATGAATCATAGCACGATTCGCGTCTAACACAAACTCACTGTTTTCACCGTCCTGTAACTCGGCACCTGAGAGGTGTAGACCGTGTTTGAAAAAGCAATAAGCTTGCGCTCCCAGCCTAGAGCATGAATCAGAGCACGATTCGCGTCTAACACAAACTCACTGTTTTCACCGTCCTGTAACTCGGCACCTGAGAGGTGTAGACCGTGTTTGAGAAAGCAATAAGCTTGCGCTCCCAGCCTAGAGCATGAATCAGAGCACGATTCGCGTCTAACACAAACTCACTGTTTTCACCGTCCTGTACCTCGGCACCTGAGAGGTGTAGACCGTGTTTGAAAAAGCATTACGCTTGCGCTCCCAGCCTAGAGCATCAATCCCAGCACGATTCGCGTCTAACACAAACTCACTGTTTTCACCGTCCTGTACCTCGGCACCTGAGAGGTGTAGACCGTGTTTGAAAAAGCAAAAAGCTTGCGCTCCCAGCCTAGAGCATGAATCAGAGCACGATTCGCGTCTAACACAAACTCACTGTTTTCACTGTCCTGTAACTCGGCACCTGAGAGGAGTAGACCGTGTTTGAAAAAGCAATAAGCTTTAGCTCCCAGCCTAGAGCATGAATTCGCGTCTAACACAAACTCACTGTTTTCACCGTCCCGTAACTCGGCACCTGAGAGGTGTAGACCGTGTTTGAAAAAGCAATAAGCTTGCGCTCCCAGCCTAGAGCATGAATCAGAGCACGATTCGCGTCTAACACAAACTCACTGTTTTCACCGTCCTGTAACTCGGCACCTGAGAGGAGTAGACCGTGTTTGAAAAAGCAATAAGCTTTAGCTCCCAGCCTAGAGCATGAATCAGAGCACAATTCGCGTCTAACACAAACTCACTGTTTTCACCGTCCTGTAACTCGGCACCTGAGAGGTGTAGACCGTGTTTCAAAAAGCAATAAGCTTGCTCTCCCAGCCTAGAGCATGAATCAGAGCACGATTCGCGTCTAACACAAACTCACTGTTTTCACCGTCCTGTAACTCGGCACCTGAGAGGTGTAGACCGTGTTTGAAAAAGCAATAAGCTTGCGCTCCCAGCCTAAAGCATGAATCAGAGCACGATTCGCGTCTAACACAAACTCACTGTTTTCACCGTCCTGTAACTCGGCACCTGAGAGGTGTAGACCGTGTTTGAAAAAGCAATAAGCTTGCGCTCCCAGCCTAGAGCATGAATCAGAGCACGATTCGCGTCTAACACAAACTCACTGTTTTCACCGTTCTGTAACTCGGCACCTGAGAGGTGTAGACCGTGTTTGAAAAAGCAATAAGCTTGCGCTCCCAGCCTAGAGCATGAATCAGAGCACGATTCGCGTCTAACACAAACTCACTGTTTTCACCGTCCTGTAACTCGGCACCTGAGAGATGTCGACCGTGTTTGAAAAAGCAATAAGCTTTAGCTCCCAGCCTAGAGCATGAATCAGAGCACGATTCGCGTCTAACACAAACTCACTGTTTTCACCGTCCTGTAACTCGGCACCTGAGAGGTGTAGACCGTGTTTGAGAAAGCAATAAGCTTGCGCTCCCAGCCTAGAGCATGAATCAGAGCACGATTCGCGTCTAACACAAACTCACTGTTTTCACCGTGCTGTACCTCGGCACCTGAGAGGTGTAGACCGTGTTTGAAAAAGCATTACGCTTGCGCTCCCAGCCTAGAGCATGAATCAGAGCACGATTCGCGTCTAACGCAAACTCACTGTTTTCACCGTTCTGTAACTCGGCACCTGAGAGGTGTAGACCGTGTTTGAAAAAGCAATAAGCTTGCGCTCCCAGCCTAAAGCATGAATCAGAGCACGATTCGCGTCTAACACAAACTCACTGTTTTCACCGTCCTGTAACTCGGCACCTGAGAGGTGTAGACCGTGTTTGAAAAAGCAATAAGCTTGCGCTCCCAGCCTAGAGCATGAATCAGAGCACGATTCGCGTCTAACACAAACTCACTGTTTTCACCGTCCTGTACCTCGGCACCTGAGAGGTGTAGACCGTGTTTGAAAAAGCATTACGCTTGCGCTCCCAGCCTAGAGCATGAATCAGAGCACGATTCGCGTCTAACACAAACTCACTGTTTTCACCGTTCTGTAACTCGGCACCTGAGAGGTGTAGACCGTGTTTGAAAAAGCAATAAGCTTGCGCTCCCAGCCTAGAGCATGAATCAGAGCACGATTCGCGTCTAACACAAACTCACTGTTTTCACCGTCCTGTAACTCGGCACCTGAGAGATGTCGACCGTGTTTGAAAAAGCAATAAGCTTTAGCTCCCAGCCTAGAGCATGAATCAGAGCACGATTCGCGTCTAACACAAACTCACTGTTTTCACCGTCCTGTAACTCGGCACCTGAAAGATGTAGACCGTGTTTGAAAAAGCAATAAGCTTGCGCTCCCAGCCTAGAGCATGAATCAGAGCACGATTCGCGTCTAACACAAACTCACTGTTTTCACCGTCCTGTAACTCGGCACCTGAGAGGTGTAGACCGTGTTTGAGAAAGCAATAAGCTTGCGCTCCCAGCCTAGAGCATGAATCAGAGCACGATTCGCGTCTAACACAAACTCACTGTTTTCACCGTCCTGTACCTCGGCACCTGAGAGGTGTAGACCGTGTTTGAAAAAGCATTACGCTTGCGCTCCCAGCCTAGAGCATCAATCCCAGCACGATTCGCGTCTAACACAAACTCACTGTTTTCACCGTCCTGTACCTCGGCACCTGAGAGGTGTAGACCGTGTTTGAAAAAGCAAAAAGCTTGCGCTCCCAGCCTAGAGCATGAATCAGAGCACGATTCGCGTCTAACACAAACTCACTGTTTTCACTGTCCTGTAACTCGGCACCTGAGAGGAGTAGACCGTGTTTGAAAAAGCAATAAGCTTTAGCTCCCAGCCTAGAGCATGAATTCGCGTCTAACACAAACTCACTGTTTTCACCGTCCTGTAACTCGGCACCTGAGAGGTGTAGACCGTGTTTGAAAAAGCAATAAGCTTGCGCTCCCAGCCTAGAGCATGAATCAGAGCACGATTCGCGTCTAACACAAACTCACTGTTTTCACCGTCCTGTAACTCGGCACCTGAGAGGAGTAGACCGTGTTTGAAAAAGCAATAAGCTTTAGCTCCCAGCCTAGAGCATGAATCAGAGCACAATTCGCGTCTAACACAAACTCACTGTTTTCACCGTCCTGTAACTCGGCACCTGAGAGGTGTAGACCGTGTTTGAAAAAGCAATAAGCTTGCTCTCCCAGCCTAGAGCATGAATCAGAGCACGATTCGCGTCTAACACAAACTCACTGTTTTCACCGTCCTGTAACTCGGCACCTGAGAGGTGTAGACCGTGTTTGAAAAAGCAATAAGCTTTAGCTCCCAGCCTAAAGCATGAATCAGAGCACGATTCGCGTCTAACACAAACTCACTGTTTTCACCGTCCTGTAACTCGGCACCTGAGAGGTGTAGACCGTGTTTGAAAAAGCAATAAGCTTGCGCTCCCAGCCTAGAGCATGAATCAGAGCACGATTCGCGTCTAACACAAACTCACTGTTTTCACCGTCCTGTACCTCGGCACCTGAGAGGTGTAGACCGTGTTTGAAAAAGCATTACGCTTGCGCTCCCAGCCTAGAGCATGAATCAGAGCACGATTCGCGTCTAACACAAACTCACTGTTTTCACCGTTCTGTAACTCGGCACCAGAGAGATGTAGACCGTGTTTGAAAAAGCAAAAAGCTTGCGCTCCCAGCCTACAGCATGAATCAGAGCACGATTCGCGTCTAACACAAACTCACTGTTTTCACCGTCCTGTAACTCGGCACCTGAGAGGTGTAGACCGTGTTTGAGAAAGCAATAAGCTTGCGCTCCCAGCCTAGAGCATGAATCAGAGCACGATTCGCGTCTAACACAAACTCACTGTTTTCACCGTCCTGTACCTCGGCACCTGAGAGGTGTAGACCGTGTTTGAAAAAGCATTACGCTTGCGCTCCCAGCCTAGAGCATCAATCCCAGCACGATTCGCGTCTAACACAAACTCACTGTTTTCACCGTCCTGTACCTCGGCACCTGAGAGGTGTAGACCGTGTTTGAAAAAGCAAAAAGCTTGCGCTCCCAGCCTAGAGCATGAATCAGAGCACGATTCGCGTCTAACACAAACTCACTGTTTTCACTGTCCTGTAACTCGGCACCTGAGAGGAGTAGACCGTGTTTGAAAAAGCAATAAGCTTTAGCTCCCAGCCTAGAGCATGAATTCGCGTCTAACACAAACTCACTGTTTTCACCGTCCTGTAACTCGGCACCTGAGAGGTGTAGACCGTGTTTGAAAAAGCAATAAGCTTGCGCTCCCAGCCTAGAGCATGAATCAGAGCACGATTCGCGTCTAACACAAACTCACTGTTTTCACCGTCCTGTAACTCGGCACCTGAGAGGAGTAGACCGTGTTTGAAAAAGCAATAAGCTTTAGCTCCCAGCCTAGAGCATGAATCAGAGCACAATTCGCGTCTAACACAAACTCACTGTTTTCACCGTCCTGTAACTCGGCACCTGAGAGGTGTAGACCGTGTTTGAAAAAGCAATAAGCTTGCTCTCCCAGCCTAGAGCATGAATCAGAGCACGATTCGCGTCTAACACAAACTCACTGTTTTCACCGTCCTGTAACTCGGCACCTGAGAGGTGTAGACCGTGTTTGAAAAAGCAATAAGCTTTAGCTCCCAGCCTAAAGCATGAATCAGAGCACGATTCGCGTCTAACACAAACTCACTGTTTTCACCGTCCTGTAACTCGGCACCTGAGAGGTGTAGACCGTGTTTGAAAAAGCAATAAGCTTGCGCTCCCAGCCTAGAGCATGAATCAGAGCACGATTCGCGTCTAACACAAACTCACTGTTTTCACCGTCCTGTACCTCGGCACCTGAGAGGTGTAGACCGTGTTTGAAAAAGCATTACGCTTGCGCTCCCAGCCTAGAGCATGAATCAGAGCACGATTCGCGTCTAACACAAACTCACTGTTTTCACCGTTCTGTAACTCGGCACCAGAGAGATGTAGACCGTGTTTGAAAAAGCAAAAAGCTTGCGCTCCCAGCCTACAGCATGAATCAGAGCACGATTCGCGTCTAACACAAACTCACTGTTTTCACCGTCCTGTAACTCGGCACCTGAGAGGTGTAGACCGTGTTTGAAGAAGCAATAAGCTTTAGCTCCCAGCCTAGAGCATGAATCAGAGCACGATTCGCGTCTAACACAAACTCACTGTTTTCACCGTCCTGTAACTCGGCACCTGAGAGGTGTAGACCGTGTTTGAAAAAGCAATAAGCTTGCGCTCCCAGCCTAGAGCATGAATCAGAGCACGATTCGCGTCTAACACAAACTCACTGTTTTCACCGTCCTGTACCTCGGCACCTGAGAGGTGTAGACCGTGTTTGAGAAAGCAATAAGCTTGCGCTCCCAGCCTAGAGCATGAATCAGAGCACGATTCGCGTCTAACACAAACTCACTCTTTTCACCGTCCTGTAACTCGGCACCTGAGAGGAGTAGACCGTGTTTGAAAAAGCAATAAGCTTGCGCTCCCAGCCTAGAGCATGAATCAGAGCACGATTCGCGTCTAACACAAACTCACTGTTTTCACCGTCCTGTAACTCGGCACCTGAGAGATGTCGACCGTGTTTGAAAAAGCAATAAGCTTTAGCTCCCAGCCTAGAGCATGAATCAGAGCACGATTCGCGTCTAACACAAACTCACTGTTTTCACCGTCCTGTAACTCGGCACCTGAAAGATGTAGACCGTGTTTGAAAAAGCAATAAGCTTGCGCTCCCAGCCTAGAGCATGAATCATAGCACGATTCGCGTCTAACACAAACTCACTGTTTTCACCGTCCTGTAACTCGGCACCTGAGAGGTGTAGACCGTGTTTGAGAAAGCAATAAGCTTGCGCTCCCAGCCTAGAGCATGAATCAGAGCACGATTCGCGTCTAACACAAACTCACTGTTTTCACCGTCCTGTACCTCGGCACCTGAGAGGTGTAGACCGTGTTTGAAAAAGCAATACGCTTGCGCTCCCAGCCTAGAGCATCAATACCAGCACGATTCGCGTCTAACACAAACTCACTGTTTTCACCGTCCTGTACCTCGGCACCTGAGAGGTGTAGACCGTGTTTGAAAAAGCAAAAAGCTTGCGCTCCCAGCCTAGAGCATGAATCAGAGCACGATTCGCGTCTAACACAAACTCACTGTTTTCACCGTCCTGTAACTCGGCACCTGAGAGATGTAGACCGTGTTTGAAAAAGCAATAAGCTTGCGCTCCCAGCCTAGAGCATGAATCATAGCACGATTCGCGTCTAACACAAACTCACTGTTTTCACTGTCCTGTAACTCGGCACCTGAGAGGAGTAGACCGTGTTTGAAAAAGCAATAAGCTTTAGCTCCCAGCCTAGAGCATGAATTCGCGTCTAACACAAACTCACTGTTTTCACCGTCCTGTAACTCGGCACCTGAGAGGTGTAGACCGTGTTTGAAAAAGCAATAAGCTTGCGCTCCCAGCCTAGAGCATGAATCAGAGCACGATTCGCGTCTAACACAAACTCACTGTTTTCACCGTCCTGTAACTCGGCACCTGAGAGATGTAGACCGTGTTTGAAAAAGCAATAAGCTTGCGCTCCCAGCCTAGAGCATGAATCATAGCACGATTCGCGTCTAACACAAACTCACTGTTTTCACCGTCCTGTAACTCGGCACCTGAGAGGTGTAGACCGTGTTTGAGAAAGCAATAAGCTTGCGCTCCCAGCCTAGAGCATGAATCAGAGCACGATTCGCGTCTAACACAAACTCACTGTTTTCACCGTCCTGTACCTCGGCACCTGAGAGGTGTAGACCGTGTTTGAAAAAGCATTACGCTTGCGCTCTCAGCCTAGAGCATCAATACCAGCACGATTCGCGTCTAACACAAACTCAATGTTTTCACCGTCCTGTACCTCGGCACCTGAGAGGTGTAGACCGTGTTTGAAAAAGCATTACGCTTGCGCTCCCAGCCTAGAGCATGAATCCAAGCACGATTCGCGTCTAACATAAACTCACTGTTTTCACCGTCCTGTAACTCGGCACCTGAGAGGTGTAGACCGTGTTTGAAAAAGCAATAAGCTTGCGCTCCCAGCCTAGAGCATGAATCAGAGCACGATTCGCGTCTAACACAAACTCACTGTTTTCACCGTCCTGTAACTCGGCACCTGAGAGGTGTAGACCGTGTTTGAAACAGCAATAAGCTTGCGCTCCCAGCCTAGAGCATCAATACCAGCACGATTCGCGTCTAACACAAACTCACTGTTTTCACCGTCCTGTACCTCGGCACCTGAGAGGTGTAGACCGTGTTTGAAAAAGCAATAAGCTTGCGCTCCCAGCCTAGAGCATGAATCAGAGCACGATTCGCGTCTAACACAAACTCACTGTTTTCACCGTCCTGTAACTCGGCACCTGAGAGGTGTAGACCGTGTTTGAAAAAGCAATAAGCTTGCGCTCCCAGCCTAGAGCATGAATCAGAGCACGATTCGCGTCTAACACAAACTCACTGTTTTCACCGTCCTGTAACTCGGCACCTGAGAGGTGTAGACCGTGTTTGAGAAAGCAATAAGCTTGCGCTCCCAGCCTAGAGCATGAATCAGAGCACGATTCGCGTCTAACACAAACTCACTGTTTTCACTGTCCTGTAACTCGGCACCTGAGAGATGTAGACCGTGTTTGAAAAAGCAATAAGCTTGCGCTCCCAGCCTAGAGCATGAATCATAGCACGATTCGCGTCTAACACAAACTCACTGTTTTCACCGTCGTGTAACTCGGCACCTGAGAGGTGTAGACCGTGTTTGAGAAAGCAATAAGCTTGCGCTCCCAGCCTAGAGCATGAATCAGAGCACGATTCGCGTCTAACACAAACTCACTGTTTTCACCGTCCTGTACCTCGGCACCTGAGAGGTGTAGACCGTGTTTGTAAAAGCATTACGCTTGCGCTCTCAGCCTAGAGCATCAATACCAGCACGATTCGCGTCTAACACAAACTCACTGTTTTCACCGTCCTGTACCTCGGCACCTGAGAGGTGTAGACCGTGTTTGAAAAAGCAAAAAGCTTGCGCTCCCAGCCTAGAGCATGAATCATAGCACGATTCGCGTCTAACACAAACTCACTGTTTTCACCGTCCTGTAACTCGGCACCTGAGAGGTGTAGACCGTGTTTGAGAAAGCAATAAGCTTGCGCTCCCAGCCTAGAGCATGAATCAGAGCACGATTCGCGTCTAACACAAACTCACTGTTTTCACCGTCCTGTACCTCGGCACCTGAGAGGTGTAGACCGTGTTTGAAAAAGCATTACGCTTGCGCTCCCAGCCTAGAGCATGAATCAGAGCACGATTCGCGTCTAACACAAACTCACTGTTTTCACCGTCCTGTAACTCGGCACCTGAGAGGTGTAGACCGTGTTTGAAAAAGCAATAAGCTTGCGCTCCCAGCCTAGAGCATGAATCAGAGCACGATTCGCGTCTAACACAAACTCACTGTTTTCACCGTCCTGTAACTCGGCACCTGAGAGGAGTAGACCGTGTTTGAAAAACCAATAAGCTTTAGCTCCCAGCCTAGAGCATGAATCAGAGCACGATTCGCGTCTAACACAAACTCACTGTTTTCACCGTCCTGTAACTCGGCACCTGAGAGGTGTAGACCGTGTTTGAAAAAGCAATAAGCTTTAGCTCCCAGCCTAGAGCATGAATCAGAGCACGATTCGCGTCTAACACAAACTCACTGTTTTCACCGTCCTGTACCTCGGCACCTGAGAGGTGTAGACCGTGTTTGAAAAAGCATTACGCTTGCGCTCCCAGCCTAGAGCATGAATCCAAGCACGATTCGCGTCTAACATAAACTCACTGTTTTCACCGTCCTGTAACTCGGCACCTGAGAGGTGTAGACCGTGTTTGAAAAAGCAATAAGCTTGCGCTCCCAGCCTAGAGCATGAATCAGAGCACGATTCGCGTCTAACACAAACTCACTGTTTTCACCGTCCTGTAACTCGGCACCTGAGAGGTGTAGACCGTGTTTGAAACAGCAATAAGCTTGCGCTCCCAGCCTAGAGCATCAATACCAGCACGATTCGCGTCTAACACAAACTCACTGTTTTCACCGTCCTGTACCTCGGCACCTGAGAGGTGTAGACCGTGTTTGAAAAAGCAAAAAGCTTGCGCTCCCAGCCTAGAGCATGAATCAGAGCACGATTCGCGTCTAACACAAACTCACTGTTTTCACAGTCCTGTAACTCGGCACCTAAGAGATGTAGACCGTGTTTGAAAAAGCAATAAGCTTGCGCTCCCAGCCTAGAGCATGAATCATAGCACGATTCGCGTCTAACACAAACTCACTGTTTTCACCGTCCTGTAACTCGGCACCTGAGAGGTGTAGACCGTGTTTGAAAAAGCAATAAGCTTGCGCTCCCAGCCTAGAGCATGAATCAGAGCACGATTCGCGTCTAACACAAACTCACTGTTTTCACCGTCCTGTAACTCGGCACCTGAGAGGTGTAGACCGTGTTTGAGAAAGCAATAAGCTTGCGCTCCCAGCCTAGAGCATGAATCAGAGCACGATTCGCGTCTAACACAAACTCACTGTTTTCACCGTCCTGTAACTCGGCACCTGAGAGATGTCGACCGTGTTTGAAAAAGCAATAAGCTTTAGCTCCCAGCCTAGAGCATGAATCATAGCACGATTCGCGTCTAACACAAACTCACTGTTTTCACCGTCCTGTAACTCGGCACCTGAAAGATGTAGACCGTGTTTGAAAAAGCAATAAGCTTGCGCTCCCAGCCTAGAGCATGAATCATAGCACGATTCGCGTCTAACACAAACTCACTGTTTTCACCGTCCTGTAACTCGGCACCTGAGAGGTGTAGACCGTGTTTGAGAAAGCAATAAGCTTGCGCTCCCAGCCTAGAGCATGAATCAGAGCACGATTCGCGTCTAACACAAACTCACTGTTTTCACCGTCCTGTACCTCGGCACCTGAGAGGTGTAGACCGTGTTTGAAAAAGCATTACGCTTGCGCTCCCAGCCTAGAGCATCAATACCAGCACGATTCGCGTCTAACACAAACTCACTGTTTTCACCGTCCTGTACCTCGGCACCTGAGAGGTGTAGACCGTGTTTGAAAAAGCAAAAAGCTTGCGCTCCCAGCCTAGAGCATGAATCAGAGCACGATTCGCGTCTAACACAAACTCACTGTTTTCACCGTCCTGTAACTCGGCACCTGAGAGATGTAGACCGTGTTTGAAAAAGCAATAAGCTTGCGCTCCCAGCCTAGAGCATGAATCATAGCACGATTCGCGTCTAACACAAACTCACTGTTTTCACCGTCCTGTAACTCGGCACCTGAGAGGTGTAGACCGTGTTTGAAAAAGCAATAAGCTTGCGCTCCCAGCCTAGAGCATGAATCAGAGCACGATTCGCGTCTAACACAAACTCACTGTTTTCACCGTCCTGTAACTCGGCACCTGAGAGGTGTAGACCGTGTTTGAGAAAGCAATAAGCTTGCGCTCCCAGCCTAGAGCATGAATCAGAGCACGATTCGCGTCTAACACAAACTCACTGTTTTCACCGTCCTGTACCTCGGCACCTGAGAGGTGTAGACCGTGTTTGAAAAAGCATTACGCTTGCGCTCCCAGCCTAGAGCATCAATCCCAGCACGATTCGCGTCTAACACAAACTCACTGTTTTCACCGTCCTGTACCTCGGCACCTGAGAGGTGTAGACCGTGTTTGAAAAAGCAAAAAGCTTGCGCTCCCAGCCTAGAGCATGAATCAGAGCACGATTCGCGTCTAACACAAACTCACTGTTTTCACTGTCCTGTAACTCGGCACCTGAGAGGAGTAGACCGTGTTTGAAAAAGCAATAAGCTTTAGCTCCCAGCCTAGAGCATGAATTCGCGTCTAACACAAACTCACTGTTTTCACCGTCCTGTAACTCGGCACCTGAGAGGTGTAGACCGTGTTTGAAAAAGCAATAAGCTTGCGCTCCCAGCCTAGAGCATGAATCAGAGCACGATTCGCGTCTAACACAAACTCACTGTTTTCACCGTCCTGTAACTCGGCACCTGAGAGATGTAGACCGTGTTTGAAAAAGCAATAAGCTTGCGCTCCCAGCCTAGAGCATGAATCATAGCACGATTCGCGTCTAACACAAACTCACTGTTTTCACCGTCCTGTAACTCGGCACCTGAGAGGTGTAGACCGTGTTTGAGAAAGCAATAAGCTTGCGCTCCCAGCCTAGAGCATGAATCAGAGCACGATTCGCGTCTAACACAAACTCACTGTTTTCACCGTCCTGTACCTCGGCACCTGAGAGGTGTAGACCGTGTTTGAAAAAGCATTACGCTTGCGCTCTCAGCCTAGAGAATCAATACCAGCACGATTCGCGTCTAACACAAACTCACTGTTTTCACCGTCCTGTACCTCGGCACCTGAGAGGTGTAGACCGTGTTTGAAAAAGCAAAAAGCTTGCGCTCCCAGCCTAGAGCATGAATCATAGCACGATTCGCGTCTAACACAAACTCACTGTTTTCACCGTCCTGTAACTCGGCACCTGAGAGGTGTAGACCGTGTTTGAGAAAGCAATAAGCTTGCGCTCCCAGCCTAGAGCATGAATCAGAGCACGATTCGCGTCTAACACAAACTCACTGTTTTCACCGTCCTGTACCTCGGCACCTGAGAGGTGTAGACCGTGTTTGAAAAAGCATTACGCTTGCGCTCCCAGCCTAGAGCATGAATCAGAGCACGATTCGCGTCTAACACAAACTCACTGTTTTCACCGTCCTGTACCTCGGCACCTGAGAGGTGTAGACCGTGTTTGAAAAAGCAATAAGCTTGCGCTCCCAGCCTAGAGCATGAATCAGAGCACGATTCGCGTCTAACACAAACTCACTGTTTTCACCGTCCTGTAACTCGGCACCTGAGAGGAGTAGACCGTGTTTGAAAAACCAATAAGCTTTAGCTCCCAGCCTAGAGCATGAATCAGAGCACGATTCGCGTCTAACACAAACTCACTGTTTTCACCGTCCTGTAACTCGGCACCTGAGAGGTGTAGACCGTGTTTGAAAAAGCAATAAGCTTTAGCTCCCAGCCTAGAGCATGAATCAGAGCACGATTCGCGTCTAACACAAACTCACTGTTTTCACCGTCCTGTACCTCGGCACCTGAGAGGTGTAGACCGTGTTTGAAAAAGCATTACGCTTGCGCTCCCAGCCTAGAGCATGAATCCAAGCACGATTCGCGTCTAACATAAACTCACTGTTTTCACCGTCCTGTAACTCGGCACCTGAGAGGTGTAGACCGTGTTTGAAAAAGCAATAAGCTTGCGCTCCCAGCCTAGAGCATGAATCAGAGCACGATTCGCGTCTAACACAAACTCACTGTTTTCACCGTCCTGTAACTCGGCACCTGAGAGGTGTAGACCGTGTTTGAAACAGCAATAAGCTTGCGCTCCCAGCCTAGAGCATCAATACCAGCACGATTCGCGTCTAACACAAACTCACTGTTTTCACCGTCCTGTACCTCCGCACCTGAGAGGTGTAGACCGTGTTTGAAAAAGCAAAAAGCTTGCGCTCCCAGCCTAGAGCATGAATCAGAGCACGATTCGCGTCTAACACAAACTCACTGTTTTCACAGTCCTGTAACTCGGCACCTGAGAGATGTAGACCGTGTTTGAAAAAGCAATAAGCTTGCGCTCCCAGCCTAGAGCATGAATCATAGCACGATTCGCGTCTAACACAAACTCACTGTTTTCACCGTCCTGTAACTCGGCACCTGAGAGGTGTAGACCGTGTTTGAAAAAGCAATAAGCTTGCGCTCCCAGCCTAGAGCATGAATCAGAGCACGATTCGCGTCTAACACAAACTCACTGTTTTCACCGTCCTGTAACTCGGCACCTGAGAGGTGTAGACCGTGTTTGAGAAAGCAATAAGCTTGCGCTCCCAGCCTAGAGCATGAATCAGAGCACGATTCGCGTCTAACACAAACTCACTGTTTTCACCGTCCTGTAACTCGGCACCTGAGAGATGTCGACCGTGTTTGAAAAAGCAATAAGCTTTAGCTCCCAGCCTAGAGCATGAATCATAGCACGATTCGCGTCTAACACAAACTCACTGTTTTCACCGTCCTGTAACTCGGCACCTGAAAGATGTAGACCGTGTTTGAAAAAGCAATAAGCTTGCGCTCCCAGCCTAGAGCATGAATCATAGCACGATTCGCGTCTAACACAAACTCACTGTTTTCACCGTCCTGTAACTCGGCACCTGAGAGGTGTAGACCGTGTTTGAGAAAGCAATAAGCTTGCGCTCCCAGCCTAGAGCATGAATCAGAGCACGATTCGCGTCTAACACAAACTCACTGTTTTCACCGTCCTGTACCTCGGCACCTGAGAGGTGTAGACCGTGTTTGAAAAAGCATTACGCTTGCGCTCCCAGCCTAGAGCATCAATACCAGCACGATTCGCGTCTAACACAAACTCACTGTTTTCACCGTCCTGTACCTCGGCACCTGAGAGGTGTAGACCGTGTTTGAAAAAGCAAAAAGCTTGCGCTCCCAGCCTAGAGCATGAATCAGAGCACGATTCGCGTCTAACACAAACTCACTGTTTTCACCGTCCTGTAACTCGGCACCTGAGAGATGTAGACCGTGTTTGAAAAAGCAATAAGCTTGCGCTCCCAGCCTAGAGCATGAATCATAGAACGATTCGCGTCTAACACAAACTCACTGTTTTCACCGTCCTGTAACTCGGCACCTGAGAGGTGTAGACCGTGTTTGAAAAAGCAATAAGCTTGCGCTCCCAGCCTAGAGCATGAATCAGAGCACGATTCGCGTCTAACACAAACTCACTGTTTTCACCGTCCTGTAACTCGGCACCTGAGAGGTGTAGACCGTGTTTGAGAAAGCAATAAGCTTGCGCTCCCAGCCTAGAGCATGAATCAGAGCACGATTCGCGTCTAACACAAACTCACTGTTTTCACCGTCCTGTACCTCGGCACCTGAGAGGTGTAGACCGTGTTTGAAAAAGCATTACGCTTGCGCTCCCAGCCTAGAGCATCAATCCCAGCACGATTCGCGTCTAACACAAACTCACTGTTTTCACCGTCCTGTACCTCGGCACCTGAGAGGTGTAGACCGTGTTTGAAAAAGCAAAAAGCTTGCGCTCCCAGCCTAGAGCATGAATCAGAGCACGATTCGCGTCTAACACAAACTCACTGTTTTCACTGTCCTGTAACTCGGCACCTGAGAGGAGTAGACCGTGTTTGAAAAAGCAATAAGCTTTAGCTCCCAGCCTAGAGCATGAATTCGCGTCTAACACAAACTCACTGTTTTCACCGTCCTGTAACTCGGCACCTGAGAGGTGTAGACCGTGTTTGAAAAAGCAATAAGCTTGCGCTCCCAGCCTAGAGCATGAATCAGAGCACGATTCGCGTCTAACACAAACTCACTGTTTTCACCGTCCTGTAACTCGGCACCTGAGAGGAGTAGACCGTGTTTGAAAAAGCAATAAGCTTTAGCTCCCAGCCTAGAGCATGAATCAGAGCACAATTCGCGTCTAACACAAACTCACTGTTTTCACCGTCCTGTAACTCGGCACCTGAGAGGTGTAGACCGTGTTTGAAAAAGCAATAAGCTTGCTCTCCCAGCCTAGAGCATGAATCAGAGCACGATTCGCGTCTAACACAAACTCACTGTTTTCACCGTCCTGTAACTCGGCACCTGAGAGATGTCGACCGTGTTTGAAAAAGCAATAAGCTTTAGCTCCCAGCCTAGAGCATGAATCATAGCACGATTCGCGTCTAACACAAACTCACTGTTTTCACCGTCCTGTAACTCGGCACCTGAGAGGTGTAGACCGTGTTTGAGAAAGCAATAAGCTTGCGCTCCCAGCCTAGAGCATGAATCAGAGCACGATTCGCGTCTAACACAAACTCACTGTTTTCACCGTCCTGTACCTCGGCACCTGAGAGGTGTAGACCGTGTTTGAAAAAGCATTACGCTTGCGCTCCCAGCCTAGAGCATCAATACCAGCACGATTCGCGTCTAACACAAACTCACTGTTTTCACCGTCCTGTACCTCGGCACCTGAGAGGTGTAGACCGTGTTTGAAAAAGCAAAAAGCTTGCGCTCCCAGCCTAGAGCATGAATCAGAGCACGATTCGCGTCTAACACAAACTCACTGTTTTCACCGTCCTGTAACTCGGCACCTGAGAGATGTAGACCGTGTTTGAAAAAGCAATAAGCTTGCGCTCCCAGCCTAGAGCATGAATCATAGCACGATTCGCGTCTAACACAAACTCACTGTTTTCACCGTCCTGTAACTCGGCACCTGAGAGGTGTAGACCGTGTTTGAAAAAGCAATAAGCTTGCGCTCCCAGCCTAGAGCATGAATCAGAGCACGATTCGCGTCTAACACAAACTCACTGTTTTCACCGTCCTGTAACTCGGCACCTGAGAGGTGTAGACCGTGTTTGAGAAAGCAATAAGCTTGCGCTCCCAGCCTAGAGCATGAATCAGAGCACGATTCGCGTCTAACACAAACTCACTGTTTTCACCGTCCTGTACCTCGGCACCTGAGAGGTGTAGACCGTGTTTGAAAAAGCATTACGCTTGCGCTCCCAGCCTAGAGCATCAATCCCAGCACGATTCGCGTCTAACACAAACTCACTGTTTTCACCGTCCTGTACCTCGGCACCTGAGAGGTGAAAAAGCAAAAAGCTTGCGCTCCCAGCCTAGAGCATGAATCATAGCACGATTCGCGTCTAACACAAACTCACTGTTTTCACTGTCCTGTAACTCGGCACCTGAGAGGAGTAGACCGTGTTTGAAAAAGCAATAAGCTTTAGCTCCCAGCCTAGAGCATGAATTCGCGTCTAACACAAACTCACTGTTTTCACCGTCCTGTAACTCGGCACCTGAGAGGTGTAGACCGTGTTTGAAAAAGCAATAAGCTTGCGCTCCCAGCCTAGAGCATGAATCAGAGCACGATTCGCGTCTAACACAAACTCACTGTTTTCACCGTCCTGTAACTCGGCACCTGAGAGGAGTAGACCGTGTTTGAAAAAGCAATAAGCTTTAGCTCCCAGCCTAGAGCATGAATCAGAGCACAATTCGCGTCTAACACAAACTCACTGTTTTCACCGTCCTGTAACTCGGCACCTGAGAGGTGTAGACCGTGTTTGAAAAAGCAATAAGCTTGCTCTCCCAGCCTAGAGCATGAATCAGAGCACGATTCGCGTCTAACACAAACTCACTGTTTTCACCGTCCTGTAACTCGGCACCTGAGAGGTGTAGACCGTGTTTGAAAAAGCAATAAGCTTGCGCTCCCAGCCTAAAGCATGAATCAGAGCACGATTCGCGTCTAACACAAACTCACTGTTTTCACCGTCCTGTAACTCGGCACCTGAGAGGTGTAGACCGTGTTTGAAAAAGCAATAAGCTTGCGCTCCCAGCCTAGAGCATGAATCAGAGCACGATTCGCGTCTAACACAAACTCACTGTTTTCACCGTTCTGTAACTCGGCACCTGAGAGGTGTAGACCGTGTTTGAAAAAGCAATAAGCTTGCGCTCCCAGCCTAGAGCATGAATCAGAGCACGATTCGCGTCTAACACAAACTCACTGTTTTCACCGTCCTGTAACTCGGCACCTGAGAGATGTCGACCGTGTTTGAAAAAGCAATAAGCTTTAGCTCCCAGCCTAGAGCATGAATCAGAGCACGATTCGCGTCTAACACAAACTCACTGTTTTCACCGTCCTGTAACTCGGCACCTGAAAGATGTAGACCGTGTTTGAAAAAGCAATAAGCTTGCGCTCCCAGCCTAGAGCATGAATCATAGCACGATTCGCGTCTAACACAAACTCACTGTTTTCACCGTCCTGTAACTCGGCACCTGAGAGGTGTAGACCGTGTTTGAGAAAGCAATAAGCTTGCGCTCCCAGCCTAGAGCATGAATCAGAGCACGATTCGCGTCTAACACAAACTCACTGTTTTCACCGTGCTGTACCTCGGCACCTGAGAGGTGTAGACCGTGTTTGAAAAAGCATTACGCTTGCGCTCCCAGCCTAGAGCATGAATCAGAGCACGATTCGCGTCTAACGCAAACTCACTGTTTTCACCGTTCTGTAACTCGGCACCTGAGAGGTGTAGACCGTGTTTGAAAAAGCAATAAGCTTTAGCTCCCAGCCTAGAGCATGAATTCGCGTCTAACACAAACTCACTGTTTTCACCGTCCTGTAACTCGGCACCTGAGAGGTGTAGACCGTGTTTGAAAAAGCAATAAGCTTGCGCTCCCAGCCTAGAGCATGAATCAGAGCACGATTCGCGTCTAACACAAACTCACTGTTTTCACCGTCCTGTAACTCGGCACCTGAGAGGAGTAGACCGTGTTTGAAAAAGCAATAAGCTTTAGCTCCCAGCCTAGAGCATAAATCAGAGCACAATTCGCGTCTAACACAAACTCACTGTTTTCACCGTCCTGTAACTCGGCACCTGAGAGGTGTAGACCGTGTTTGAAAAAGCAATAAGCTTGCTCTCCCAGCCTAGAGCATGAATCAGAGCACGATTCGCGTCTAACACAAACTCACTGTTTTCACCGTCCTGTAACTCGGCACCTGAGAGGTGTAGACCGTGTTTGAAAAAGCAATAAGCTTGCGCTCCCAGCCTAAAGCATGAATCAGAGCACGATTCGCGTCTAACACAAACTCACTGTTTTCACCGTCCTGTAACTCGGC
Source organism: Eleutherodactylus coqui (assembly GCF_035609145.1). NCBI lineage: Eukaryota > Metazoa > Chordata > Amphibia > Anura > Eleutherodactylidae > Eleutherodactylus > Eleutherodactylus coqui. The sequence goes on along the minus strand of NW_027102191.1, from coordinate 175,415 downwards.
ACCTGAGAGGTGTAGACCGTGTTTGAAAAAGCAATAAGCTTGCGCTCCCAGCCTAGAGCATGAATCAGAGCACGATTCGCGTCTAACACAAACTCACTGTTTTCACCGTCCTGTACCTCGGCACCTGAGAGGTGTAGACCGTGTTTGAAAAAGCATTACGCTTGCGCTCCCAGCCTAGAGCATGAATCAGAGCACGATTCGCGTCTAACACAAACTCACTATTTTCACCGTCCTGTAACTCGGCACCTGAGAGGTGTAGACCGTGTTTGAAAAAGCAATAAGCTTGCGCTCCCAGCCTAGAGCATGAATCAGAGCACGATTCGCGTCTAACACAAACTCACTGTTTTCACCGTCCTGTAACTCGGCACCTGAGAGATGTCGACCGTGTTTGAAAAAGCAATAAGCTTTAGCTCCCAGCCTAGAGCATGAATCAGAGCACGATTCGCGTCTAACACAAACTCACTGTTTTCACCGTCCTGTAACTCGGCACCTGAAAGATGTAGACCGTGTTTGAAAAAGCAATAAGCTTGCGCTCCCAGCCTAGAGCATGAATCATAGCACGATTCGCGTCTAACACAAACTCACTGTTTTCACCGTTCTGTAACTCGGCACCTGAGAGGTGTAGACCGTGTTTGAAAAAGCAATAAGCTTGCGCTCCCAGCCTAGAGCATGAATCAGAGCACGATTCGCGTCTAACACAAACTCACTGTTTTCACCGTCCTGTACCTCCGCACCTGAGAGGTGTAGACCGTGTTTGAAAAAGCAAAAAGCTTGCGCTCCCAGCCTAGAGCATGAATCAGAGCACGATTCGCGTCTAACACAAACTCACTGTTTTCACAGTCCTGTAACTCGGCACCTGAGAGATGTAGACCGTGTTTGAAAAAGCAATAAGCTTGCGCTCCCAGCCTAGAGCATGAATCATAGCACGATTCGCGTCTAACACAAACTCACTGTTTTCACCGTCCTGTAACTCGGCACCTGAGAGGTGTAGACCGTGTTTGAAAAAGCAATAAGCTTGCGCTCCCAGCCTAGAGCATGAATCAGAGCACGATTCGCGTCTAACACAAACTCACTGTTTTCACCGTCCTGTAACTCGGCACCTGAGAGGTGTAGACCGTGTTTGAGAAAGCAATAAGCTTGCGCTCCCAGCCTAGAGCATGAATCAGAGCACGATTCGCGTCTAACACAAACTCACTGTTTTCACCGTCCTGTAACTCGGCACCTGAGAGATGTCGACCGTGTTTGAAAAAGCAATAAGCTTTAGCTCCCAGCCTAGAGCATGAATCATAGCACGATTCGCGTCTAACACAAACTCACTGTTTTCACCGTCCTGTAACTCGGCACCTGAAAGATGTAGACCGTGTTTGAAAAAGCAATAAGCTTGCGCTCCCAGCCTAGAGCATGAATCATAGCACGATTCGCGTCTAACACAAACTCACTGTTTTCACCGTCCTGTAACTCGGCACCTGAGAGGTGTAGACCGTGTTTGAGAAAGCAATAAGCTTGCGCTCCCAGCCTAGAGCATGAATCAGAGCACGATTCGCGTCTAACACAAACTCACTGTTTTCACCGTCCTGTACCTCGGCACCTGAGAGGTGTAGACCGTGTTTGAAAAAGCATTACGCTTGCGCTCCCAGCCTAGAGCATCAATACCAGCACGATTCGCGTCTAACACAAACTCACTGTTTTCACCGTCCTGTACCTCGGCACCTGAGAGGTGTAGACCGTGTTTGAAAAAGCAAAAAGCTTGCGCTCCCAGCCTAGAGCATGAATCAGAGCACGATTCGCGTCTAACACAAACTCACTGTTTTCACCGTCCTGTAACTCGGCACCTGAGAGATGTAGACCGTGTTTGAAAAAGCAATAAGCTTGCGCTCCCAGCCTAGAGCATGAATCATAGAACGATTCGCGTCTAACACAAACTCACTGTTTTCACCGTCCTGTAACTCGGCACCTGAGAGGTGTAGACCGTGTTTGAAAAAGCAATAAGCTTGCGCTCCCAGCCTAGAGCATGAATCAGAGCACGATTCGCGTCTAACACAAACTCACTGTTTTCACCGTCCTGTAACTCGGCACCTGAGAGGTGTAGACCGTGTTTGAGAAAGCAATAAGCTTGCGCTCCCAGCCTAGAGCATGAATCAGAGCACGATTCGCGTCTAACACAAACTCACTGTTTTCACCGTCCTGTACCTCGGCACCTGAGAGGTGTAGACCGTGTTTGAAAAAGCATTACGCTTGCGCTCCCAGCCTAGAGCATCAATCCCAGCACGATTCGCGTCTAACACAAACTCACTGTTTTCACCGTCCTGTACCTCGGCACCTGAGAGGTGTAGACCGTGTTTGAAAAAGCAAAAAGCTTGCGCTCCCAGCCTAGAGCATGAATCAGAGCACGATTCGCGTCTAACACAAACTCACTGTTTTCACTGTCCTGTAACTCGGCACCTGAGAGGAGTAGACCGTGTTTGAAAAAGCAATAAGCTTTAGCTCCCAGCCTAGAGCATGAATTCGCGTCTAACACAAACTCACTGTTTTCACCGTCCTGTAACTCGGCACCTGAGAGGTGTAGACCGTGTTTGAAAAAGCAATAAGCTTGCGCTCCCAGCCTAGAGCATGAATCAGAGCACGATTCGCGTCTAACACAAACTCACTGTTTTCACCGTCCTGTAACTCGGCACCTGAGAGGAGTAGACCGTGTTTGAAAAAGCAATAAGCTTTAGCTCCCAGCCTAGAGCATGAATCAGAGCACAATTCGCGTCTAACACAAACTCACTGTTTTCACCGTCCTGTAACTCGGCACCTGAGAGGTGTAGACCGTGTTTGAAAAAGCAATAAGCTTGCTCTCCCAGCCTAGAGCATGAATCAGAGCACGATTCGCGTCTAACACAAACTCACTGTTTTCACCGTCCTGTAACTCGGCACCTGAGAGATGTCGACCGTGTTTGAAAAAGCAATAAGCTTTAGCTCCCAGCCTAGAGCATGAATCATAGCACGATTCGCGTCTAACACAAACTCACTGTTTTCACCGTCCTGTAACTCGGCACCTGAGAGGTGTAGACCGTGTTTCAGAAAGCAATAAGCTTGCGCTCCCAGCCTAGAGCATGAATCAGAGCACGATTCGCGTCTAACACAAACTCACTGTTTTCACCGTCCTGTACCTCGGCACCTGAGAGGTGTAGACCGTGTTTGAAAAAGCATTACGCTTGCGCTCCCAGCCTAGAGCATCAATACCAGCACGATTCGCGTCTAACACAAACTCACTGTTTTCACCGTCCTGTACCTCGGCACCTGAGAGGTGTAGACCGTGTTTGAAAAAGCAAAAAGCTTGCGCTCCCAGCCTAGAGCATGAATCAGAGCACGATTCGCGTCTAACACAAACTCACTGTTTTCACCGTCCTGTAACTCGGCACCTGAGAGATGTAGACCGTGTTTGAAAAAGCAATAAGCTTGCGCTCCCAGCCTAGAGCATGAATCATAGCACGATTCGCGTCTAACACAAACTCACTGTTTTCACCGTCCTGTAACTCGGCACCTGAGAGGTGTAGACCGTGTTTGAAAAAGCAATAAGCTTGCGCTCCCAGCCTAGAGCATGAATCAGAGCACGATTCGCGTCTAACACAAACTCACTGTTTTCACCGTCCTGTAACTCGGCACCTGAGAGGTGTAGACCGTGTTTGAGAAAGCAATAAGCTTGCGCTCCCAGCTTAGAGCATGAATCAGAGCACGATTCGCGTCTAACACAAACTCACTGTTTTCACCGTCCTGTACCTCGGCACCTGAGAGGTGTAGACCGTGTTTGAAAAAGCATTACGCTTGCGCTCCCAGCCTAGTGCATCAATCCCAGCACGATTCGCGTCTAACACAAACTCACTGTTTTCACCGTCCTGTACCTCGGCACCTGAGAGGTGTAGACCGTGTTTGAAAAAGCAAAAAGCTTGCGCTCCCAGCCTAGAGCATGAATCAGAGCACGATTCGCGTCTAACACAAACTCACTGTTTTCACTGTCCTGTAACTCGGCACCTGAGAGGAGTAGACCGTGTTTGAAAAAGCAATAAGCTTTAGCTCCCAGCCTAGAGCATGAATTCGCGTCTAACACAAACTCACTGTTTTCACCGTCCTGTAACTCGGCACCTGAGAGGTGTAGACCGTGTTTGAAAAAGCAATAAGCTTGCTCTCCCAGCCTAGAGCATGAATCAGAGCACGATTCGCGTCTAACACAAACTCACTGTTTTCACCGTCCTGTAACTCGGCACCTGAGAGCTGTAGACCGTGTTTGAGAAAGCAATAAGCTTGCGCTCCCAGCCTAGAGCATGAATCAGAGCACGATTCGCGTCTAACACAAACTCACTGTTTTCACCGTCCTGTACCTCGGCACCTGAGAGGTGTAGACCGTGTTTGAAAAAGCATTACGCTTGCGCTCCCAGCCTAGAGCATCAATCCCAGCACGATTCGCGTCTAACACAAACTCACTGTTTTCACCGTCCTGTACCTCGGCACCTGAGAGGTGTAGACCGTGTTTGAAAAAGCAAAAAGCTTGCGCTCCCAGCCTAGAGCATGAATCAGAGCACGATTCGCGTCTAACACAAACTCACTGTTTTCACTGTCCTGTAACTCGGCACCTGAGAGGAGTAGACCGTGTTTGAAAAAGCAATAAGCTTTAGCTCCCAGCCTAGAGCATGAATTCGCGTCTAACACAAACTCACTGTTTTCACCGTCCTGTACCTCGGCACCTGAGAGGTGTAGACCGTGTTTGAAAAAGCAATAAGCTTTAGCTCCCAGCCTAGAGCATGAATCCAAGCACGATTCGCGTCTAACACAAACTCACTGTTTTCACCGTCCTGTAACTCGGCACCTGAGAGATGTAGACCGTGTTTGAAAAAGCAATAAGCTTGCGCTCCCAGCCTAGAGCATGAATCAGAGCACGATTCGCGTCTAACACAAACTCACTGTTTTCACCGTCCTGTAACTCGGCACCTGAGAGGAGTAGACCGTGTTTGAAAAACCAATAAGCTTTAGCTCCCAGCCTAGAGCATGAATCAGAGCACGATTCGCGTCTAACACAAACTCACTGTTTTCACCGTCCTGTAACTCGGCACCTGAGAGGTGTAGACCGTGTTTGAAAAAGCAATAAGCTTTAGCTCCCAGCCTAGAGCATGAATCAGAGCACGATTCGCGTCTAACACAAACTCACTGTTTTCACCGTCCTGTACCTCGGCACCTGAGAGGTGTAGACCGTGTTTGAAAAAGCATTACGCTTGCGCTCCCAGCCTAGAGCATGAATCCAAGCACGATTCGCGTCTAACATAAACTCACTGTTTTCACCGTCCTGTAACTCGGCACCTGAGAGGTGTAGACCGTGTTTGAAAAAGCAATAAGCTTGCGCTCCCAGCCTAGAGCATGAATCAGAGCACGATTCGCGTCTAACACAAACTCACTGTTTTCACCGTCCTGTAACTCGGCACCTGAGAGGTGTAGACCGTGTTTGAAACAGCAATAAGCTTGCGCTCCCAGCCTAGAGCATCAATACCAGCACGATTCGCGTCTAACACAAACTCACTGTTTTCACCGTCCTGTACCTCGGCACCTGAGAGGTGTAGACCGTGTTTGAAAAAGCAATAAGCTTGCGCTCCCAGCCTAGAGCATGAATCAGAGCACGATTCGCGTCTAACACAAACTCACTGTTTTCACCGTCCTGTAACTCGGCACCTGAGAGGAGTAGACCGTGTTTGAAAAACCAATAAGCTTTAGCTCCCAGCCTAGAGCATGAATAAGAGCACGATTCGCGTCTAACACAAACTCACTGTTTTCACCGTCCTGTAACTCGGCACCTGAGAGGTGTAGACCGTGTTTGAAAAAGCAATAAGCTTTAGCTCCCAGCCTAGAGCATGAATCAGAGCACGATTCGCGTCTAACACAAACTCACTGTTTTCACCGTCCTGTACCTCGGCACCTGAGAGGTGTAGACCGTGTTTGAAAAAGCATTACGCTTGCGCTCCCAGCCTAGAGCATGAATCCAAGCACGATTCGCGTCTAACATAAACTCACTGTTTTCACCGTCCTGTAACTCGGCACCTGAGAGGTGTAGACCGTGTTTGAAAAAGCAATAAGCTTGCGCTCCCAGCCTAGAGCATGAATCAGAGCACGATTCGCGTCTAACACAAACTCACTGTTTTCACCGTCCTGTAACTCGGCACCTGAGAGGTGTAGACCGTGTTTGAAACAGCAATAAGCTTGCGCTCCCAGCCTAGAGCATGAATCAGAGCACGATTCGCGTCTAACACAAACTCACTGTTTTCACCGTCCTGTAACTCGGCACCTGAGAGATGTCGACCGTGTTTGAAAAAGCAATAAGCTTTAGCTCCCAGCCTAGAGCATGAATCAGAGCACGATTCGCGTCTAACACAAACTCACTGTTTTCACCGTCCTGTAACTCGGCACCTGAAAGATGTAGACCGTGTTTGAAAAAGCAATAAGCTTGCGCTCCCAGCTTAGAGCATGAATCATAGCACGATTCGCGTCTAACACAAACTCACTGTTTTCACCGTTCTGTAACTCGGCACCTGAGAGGTGTAGACCGTGTTTGAAAAAGCAATAAGCTTGCGCTCCCAGCCTAGAGCATGAATCAGAGCACGATTCGCGTCTAACACAAACTCACTGTTTTCACCGTCCTGTAACTCGGCACCTGAGAGGTGTAGACCGTGTTTGAAAAAGCAATAAGCTTGCGCTCCCAGCCTAGAGCATGAATCAGAGCACGATTCGCGTCTAACACAAACTCACTGTTTTCACCGTCCTGTACCTCGGCACCTGAGAGGTGTAGACCGTGTTTGAAAAAGCATTACGCTTGCGCTCCCAGCCTAGAGCATGAATCAGAGCACGATTCGCGTCTAACACAAACTCACTGTTTTCACCGTTCTGTAACTCGGCACCAGAGAGATGTAGACCGTGTTTGAAAAAGCAAAAAGCTTGCGCTCCCAGCCTACAGCATGAATCAGAGCACGATTCGCGTCTAACACAAACTCACTGTTTTCACCGTCCTGTAACTCGGCACCTGAGAGGTGTAGACCGTGTTTGAAGAAGCAATAAGCTTTAGCTCCCAGCCTAGAGCATGAATCAGAGCACGATTCGCGTCTAACACAAACTCACTGTTTTCACCGTCCTGTAACTCGGCACCTGAGCGGTGTAGACCGTGTTTGAAAAAGCAATAAGCTTGCGCTCCCAGCCTAGAGCATGAATCAGAGCACGATTCGCGTCTAACACAAACTCACTGTTTTCACCGTCCTGTACCTCGGCACCTGAGAGGTGTAGACCGTGTTTGAAAAAGCAATAAGCTTGCGCTCCCAGCCTAGAGCATGAATCAGAGCACGATTCGCGTCTAACACAAACTCACTCTTTTCACCGTCCTGTAACTCGGCACCTGAGAGGAGTAGACCGTGTTTGAAAAAGCAATAAGCTTGCGCTCCCAGCCTAGAGCATGAATCAGAGCACGATTCGCGTCTAACACAAACTCACTGTTTTCACCGTCCTGTAACTCGGCACCTGAGAGATGTCGACCGTGTTTGAAAAAGCAATAAGCTTTAGCTCCCAGCCTAGAGCATGAATCAGAGCACGATTCGCGTCTAACACAAACTCACTGTTTTCACCGTCCTGTAACTCGGCACCTGAAAGATGTAGACCGTGTTTGAAAAAGCAATAAGCTTGCGCTCCCAGCCTAGAGCATGAATCATAGCACGATTCGCGTCTAACACAAACTCACTGTTTTCACCGTCCTGTAACTCGGCACCTGAGAGGTGTAGACCGTGTTTGAGAAAGCAATAAGCTTGCGCTCCCAGCCTAGAGCATGAATCAGAGCACGATTCGCGTCTAACACAAACTCACTGTTTTCACCGTCCTGTACCTCGGCACCTGAGAGGTGTAGACCGTGTTTGAAAAAGCAATACGCTTGCGCTCCCAGCCTAGAGCATCAATACCAGCACGATTCGCGTCTAACACAAACTCACTGTTTTCACCGTCCTGTACCTCGGCACCTGAGAGGTGTAGACCGTGTTTGAAAAAGCAAAAAGCTTGCGCTCCCAGCCTAGAGCATGAATCAGAGCACGATTCGCGTCTAACACAAACTCACTGTTTTCACCGTCCTGTAACTCGGCACCTGAGAGATGTAGACCGTGTTTGAAAAAGCAATAAGCTTGCGCTCCCAGCCTAGAGCATGAATCATAGCACGATTCGCGTCTAACACAAACTCACTGTTTTCACCGTCCTGTAACTCGGCACCTGAGAGGTGTAGACCGTGTTTGAAAAAGCAATAAGCTTGCGCTCCCAGCCTAGAGCATGAATCAGAGCACGATTCGCGTCTAACACAAACTCACTGTTTTCACCGTCCTGTAACTCGGCACCTGAGAGGTGTAGACCGTGTTTGAGAAAGCAATAAGCTTGCGCTCCCAGCTTAGAGCATGAATCAGAGCACGATTCGCGTCTAACACAAACTCACTGTTTTCACCGTCCTGTACCTCGGCACCTGAGAGGTGTAGACCGTGTTTGAAAAAGCATTACGCTTGCGCTCCCAGCCTAGTGCATCAATCCCAGCACGATTCGCGTCTAACACAAACTCACTGTTTTCACCGTCCTGTACCTCGGCACCTGAGAGGTGTAGACCGTGTTTGAAAAAGCAAAAAGCTTGCGCTCCCAGCCTAGAGCATGAATCAGAGCACGATTCGCGTCTAACACAAACTCACTGTTTTCACTGTCCTGTAACTCGGCACCTGAGAGGAGTAGACCGTGTTTGAAAAAGCAATAAGCTTTAGCTCCCAGCCTAGAGCATGAATTCGCGTCTAACACAAACTCACTGTTTTCACCGTCCTGTAACTCGGCACCTGAGAGGTGTAGACCGTGTTTGAAAAAGCAATAAGCTTGCGCTCCCAGCCTAGAGCATGAATCAGAGCACGATTCGCGTCTAACACAAACTCACTGTTTTCACCGTCCTGTAACTCGGCACCTGAGAGGAGTAGACCGTGTTTGAAAAAGCAATAAGCTTTAGCTCCCAGCCTAGAGCATGAATCAGAGCACAATTCGCGTCTAACACAAACTCACTGTTTTCACCGTCCTGTAACTCGGCACCTGAGAGGTGTAGACCGTGTTTGAAAAAGCAATAAGCTTGCTCTCCCAGCCTAGAGCATGAATCAGAGCACGATTCGCGTCTAACACAAACTCACTGTTTTCACCGTCCTGTAACTCGGCACCTGAGAGCTGTAGACCGTGTTTGAGAAAGCAATAAGCTTGCGCTCCCAGCCTAGAGCATGAATCAGAGCACGATTCGCGTCTAACACAAACTCACTGTTTTCACCGTCCTGTACCTCGGCACCTGAGAGGTGTAGACCGTGTTTGAAAAAGCATTACGCTTGCGCTCCCAGCCTAGAGCATCAATCCCAGCACGATTCGCGTCTAACACAAACTCACTGTTTTCACCGTCCTGTACCTCGGCACCTGAGAGGTGTAGACCGTGTTTGAAAAAGCAAAAAGCTTGCGCTCCCAGCCTAGAGCATGAATCAGAGCACGATTCGCGTCTAACACAAACTCACTGTTTTCACTGTCCTGTAACTCGGCACCTGAGAGGAGTAGACCGTGTTTGAAAAAGCAATAAGCTTTAGCTCCCAGCCTAGAGCATGAATTCGCGTCTAACACAAACTCACTGTTTTCACCGTCCTGTACCTCGGCACCTGAGAGGTGTAGACCGTGTTTGAAAAAGCAATAAGCTTTAGCTCCCAGCCTAGAGCATGAATCCAAGCACGATTCGCGTCTAACACAAACTCACTGTTTTCACCGTCCTGTAACTCGGCACCTGAGAGATGTAGACCGTGTTTGAAAAAGCAATAAGCTTGCGCTCCCAGCCTAGAGCATGAATCAGAGCACGATTCGCGTCTAACACAAACTCACTGTTTTCACCGTCCTGTAACTCGGCACCTGAGAGGAGTAGACCGTGTTTGAAAAACCAATAAGCTTTAGCTCCCAGCCTAGAGCATGAATCAGAGCACGATTCGCGTCTAACACAAACTCACTGTTTTCACCGTCCTGTAACTCGGCACCTGAGAGGTGTAGACCGTGTTTGAAAAAGCAATAAGCTTTAGCTCCCAGCCTAGAGCATGAATCAGAGCACGATTCGCGTCTAACACAAACTCACTGTTTTCACCGTCCTGTACCTCGGCACCTGAGAGGTGTAGACCGTGTTTGAAAAAGCATTACGCTTGCGCTCCCAGCCTAGAGCATGAATCCAAGCACGATTCGCGTCTAACATAAACTCACTGTTTTCACCGTCCTGTAACTCGGCACCTGAGAGGTGTAGACCGTGTTTGAAAAAGCAATAAGCTTGCGCTCCCAGCCTAGAGCATGAATCAGAGCACGATTCGCGTCTAACACAAACTCACTGTTTTCACCGTCCTGTAACTCGGCACCTGAGAGGTGTAGACCGTGTTTGAAACAGCAATAAGCTTGCGCTCCCAGCCTAGAGCATCAATACCAGCACGATTCGCGTCTAACACAAACTCACTGTTTTCACCGTCCTGTACCTCGGCACCTGAGAGGTGTAGACCGTGTTTGAAAAAGCAATAAGCTTGCGCTCCCAGCCTAGAGCATGAATCAGAGCACGATTCGCGTCTAACACAAACTCACTGTTTTCACCGTCCTGTAACTCGGCACCTGAGAGGAGTAGACCGTGTTTGAAAAACCAATAAGCTTTAGCTCCCAGCCTAGAGCATGAATCAGAGCACGATTCGCGTCTAACACAAACTCACTGTTTTCACCGTCCTGTAACTCGGCACCTGAGAGGTGTAGACCGTGTTTGAAAAAGCAATAAGCTTTAGCTCCCAGCCTAGAGCATGAATCAGAGCACGATTCGCGTCTAACACAAACTCACTGTTTTCACCGTCCTGTACCTCGGCACCTGAGAGGTGTAGACCGTGTTTGAAAAAGCATTACGCTTGCGCTCCCAGCCTAGAGCATGAATCCAAGCACGATTCGCGTCTAACATAAACTCACTGTTTTCACCGTCCTGTAACTCGGCACCTGAGAGGTGTAGACCGTGTTTGAAAAAGCAATAAGCTTGCGCTCCCAGCCTAGAGCATGAATCAGAGCACGATTCGCGTCTAACACAAACTCACTGTTTTCACCGTCCTGTAACTCGGCACCTGAGAGGTGTAGACCGTGTTTGAAACAGCAATAAGCTTGCGCTCCCAGCCTAGAGCATCAATACCAGCACGATTCGCGTCTAACACAAACTCACTGTTTTCACCGTCCTGTACCTCGGCACCTGAGAGGTGTAGACCGTGTTTGAAAAAGCAAAAAGCTTGCGCTCCCAGCCTAGAGCATGAATCAGAGCACGATTCGCGTCTAACACAAACTCACTGTTTTCACAGTCCTGTAACTCGGCACCTGAGAGGTGTAGACCGTGTTTGAGAAAGCAATAAGCTTGCGCTCCCAGCCTAGAGCATGAATCAGAGCACGATTCGCGTCTAACACAAACTCACTGTTTTCACCGTCCTGTAACTCGGCACCTGAGAGATGTCGACCGTGTTTGAAAAAGCAATAAGCTTTAGCTCCCAGCCTAGAGCATGAATCATAGCACGATTCGCGTCTAACACAAACTCACTGTTTTCACCGTCCTGTAACTCGGCACCTGAAAGATGTAGACCGTGTTTGAAAAAGCAATAAGCTTGCGCTCCCAGCCTAGAGCATGAATCATAGCACGATTCGCGTCTAACACAAACTCACTGTTTTCACCGTCCTGTAACTCGGCACCTGAGAGGTGTAGACCGTGTTTGAGAAAGCAATAAGCTTGCGCTCCCAGCCTAGAGCATGAATCAGAGCACGATTCGCGTCTAACACAAACTCACTGTTTTCACCGTCCTGTACCTCGGCACCTGAGAGGTGTAGACCGTGTTTGAAAAAGCATTACGCTTGCGCTCCCAGCCTAGAGCATCAATACCAGCACGATTCGCGTCTAACACAAACTCACTGTTTTCACCGTCCTGTACCTCGGCACCTGAGAGGTGTAGACCGTGTTTGAAAAAGCAAAAAGCTTGCGCTCCCAGCCTAGAGCATGAATCAGAGCACGATTCGCGTCTAACACAAACTCACTGTTTTCACCGTCCTGTAACTCGGCACCTGAGAGGTGTAGACCGTGTTTGAAAAAGCAATAAGCTTGCGCTCCCAGCCTAGAGCATGAATCATAGCACGATTCGCGTCTAACACAAACTCACTGTTTTCACCGTCCTGTAACTCGGCACCTGAGAGGTGTAGACCGTGTTTGAAAAAGCAATAAGCTTGCGCTCCCAGCCTAGAGCATGAATCAGAGCACGATTCGCGTCTAACACAAACTCACTGTTTTCACCGTCCTGTAACTCGGCACCTGAGAGGTGTAGACCGTGTTTGAGAAAGCAATAAGCTTGCGCTCCCAGCCTAGAGCATGAATCAGAGCACGATTCGCGTCTAACACAAACTCACTGTTTTCACCGTCCTGTACCTCGGCACCTGAGAGGTGTAGACCGTGTTTGAAAAAGCATTACGCTTGCGCTCCCAGCCTAGAGCATCAATCCCAGCACGATTCGCGTCTAACACAAACTCACTGTTTTCACCGTCCTGTACCTCGGCACCTGAGAGGTGTAGACCGTGTTTGAAAAAGCAAAAAGCTTGCGCTCCCAGCCTAGAGCATGAATCAGAGCACGATTCGCGTCTAACACAAACTCACTGTTTTCACTGTCCTGTAACTCGGCACCTGAGAGGAGTAGACCGTGTTTGAAAAAGCAATAAGCTTTAGCTCCCAGCCTAGAGCATGAATTCGCGTCTAACACAAACTCACTGTTTTCACCGTCCCGTAACTCGGCACCTGAGAGGTGTAGACCGTGTTTGAAAAAGCAATAAGCTTGCGCTCCCAGCCTAGAGCATGAATCAGAGCACGATTCGCGTCTAACACAAACTCACTGTTTTCACCGTCCTGTAACTCGGCACCTGAGAGGAGTAGACCGTGTTTGAAAAAGCAATAAGCTTTAGCTCCCAGCCTAGAGCATGAATCAGAGCACAATTCGCGTCTAACACAAACTCACTGTTTTCACCGTCCTGTAACTCGGCACCTGAGAGGTGTAGACCGTGTTTCAAAAAGCAATAAGCTTGCTCTCCCAGCCTAGAGCATGAATCAGAGCACGATTCGCGTCTAACACAAACTCACTGTTTTCACCGTCCTGTAACTCGGCACCTGAGAGGTGTAGACCGTGTTTGAAAAAGCAATAAGCTTGCGCTCCCAGCCTAAAGCATGAATCAGAGCACGATTCGCGTCTAACACAAACTCACTGTTTTCACCGTCCTGTAACTCGGCACCTGAGAGGTGTAGACCGTGTTTGAAAAAGCAATAAGCTTGCGCTCCCAGCCTAGAGCATGAATCAGAGCACGATTCGCGTCTAACACAAACTCACTGTTTTCACCGTTCTGTAACTCGGCACCTGAGAGGTGTAGACCGTGTTTGAAAAAGCAATAAGCTTGCGCTCCCAGCCTAGAGCATGAATCAGAGCACGATTCGCGTCTAACACAAACTCACTGTTTTCACCGTCCTGTAACTCGGCACCTGAGAGATGTCGACCGTGTTTGAAAAAGCAATAAGCTTTAGCTCCCAGCCTAGAGCATGAATCAGAGCACGATTCGCGTCTAACACAAACTCACTGTTTTCACCGTCCTGTAACTCGGCACCTGAAAGATGTAGACCGTGTTTGAAAAAGCAATAAGCTTGCGCTCCCAGCCTAGAGCATGAATCATAGCACGATTCGCGTCTAACACAAACTCACTGTTTTCACCGTCCTGTAACTCGGCACCTGAGAGGTGTAGACCGTGTTTGAGAAAGCAATAAGCTTGCGCTCCCAGCCTAGAGCATGAATCAGAGCACGATTCGCGTCTAACACAAACTCACTGTTTTCACCGTGCTGTACCTCGGCACCTGAGAGGTGTAGACCGTGTTTGAAAAAGCATTACGCTTGCGCTCCCAGCCTAGAGCATGAATCAGAGCACGATTCGCGTCTAACGCAAACTCACTGTTTTCACCGTTCTGTAACTCGGCACCTGAGAGGTGTAGACCGTGTTTGAAAAAGCAATAAGCTTTAGCTCCCAGCCTAGAGCATGAATTCGCGTCTAACACAAACTCACTGTTTTCACCGTCCTGTAACTCGGCACCTGAGAGGTGTAGACCGTGTTTGAAAAAGCAATAAGCTTGCGCTCCCAGCCTAGAGCATGAATCAGAGCACGATTCGCGTCTAACACAAACTCACTGTTTTCACCGTCCTGTAACTCGGCACCTGAGAGGAGTAGACCGTGTTTGAAAAAGCAATAAGCTTTAGCTCCCAGCCTAGAGCATGAATCAGAGCACAATTCGCGTCTAACACAAACTCACTGTTTTCACCGTCCTGTAACTCGGCACCTGAGAGGTGTAGACCGTGTTTGAAAAAGCAATAAGCTTGCTCTCCCAGCCTAGAGCATGAATCAGAGCACGATTCGCGTCTAACACAAACTCACTGTTTTCACCGTCCTGTAACTCGGCACCTGAGAGGTGTAGACCGTGTTTGAAAAAGCAATAAGCTTGCGCTCCCAGCCTAAAGCATGAATCAGAGCACGATTCGCGTCTAACACAAACTCACTGTTTTCACCGTCCTGTAACTCGGCACCTGAGAGGTGTAGACCGTGTTTGAAAAAGCAATAAGCTTGCGCTCCCAGCCTAGAGCATGAATCAGAGCACGATTCGCGTCTAACACAAACTCACTGTTTTCACCGTCCTGTACCTCGGCACCTGAGAGGTGTAGACCGTGTTTGAAAAAGCATTACGCTTGCGCTCCCAGCCTAGAGCATGAATCAGAGCACGATTCGCGTCTAACACAAACTCACTGTTTTCACCGTCCTGTAACTCGGCACCTGAAAGATGTCGACCGTGTTTGAAAAAGCAATAAGCTTTAGCTCCCAGCCTAGAGCATGAATCAGAGCACGATTCGCGTCTAACACAAACTCACTGTTTTCACCGTCCTGTAACTCGGCACCTGAAAGATGTAGACCGTGTTTGAAAAAGCAATAAGCTTGCGCTCCCAGCCTAGAGCATGAATCAGAGCACGATTCGCGTCTAACACAAACTCACTGTTTTCACCGTTCTGTAACTCGGCACCTGAGAGGTGTAGACCGTGTTTGAAAAAGCAATAAGCTTGCGCTCCCAGCCTAGAGCATGAATCAGAGCACGATTCGCGTCTAACACAAACTCACTGTTTTCACCGTCCTGTAACTCGGCACCTGAGAGGTGTAGACCGTGTTTGAAAAAGCAATAAGCTTGCGCTCCCAGCCTAGAGCATGAATCAGAGCACGATTCGCGTCTAACACAAACTCACTGTTTTCACCGTCCTGTAACTCGGCACCTGAGAGGTGTAGACCGTGTTTGAGAAAGCAATAAGCTTGCGCTCCCAGCCTAGAGCATGAATCAGAGCACGATTCGCGTCTAACACAAACTCACTGTTTTCACCGTCCTGTACCTCGGCACCTGAGAGGTGTAGACCGTGTTTGAAAAAGCATTACGCTTGCGCTCCCAGCCTAGAGCATCAATCCCAGCACGATTCGCGTCTAACACAAACTCACTGTTTTCACCGTCCTGTACCTCGGCACCTGAGAGGTGTAGACCGTGTTTGAAAAAGCAAAAAGCTTGCGCTCCCAGCCTAGAGCATGAATCAGAGCACGATTCGCGTCTAACACAAACTCACTGTTTTCACTGTCCTGTAACTCGGCACCTGAGAGGAGTAGACCGTGTTTGAAAAAGCAATAAGCTTTAGCTCCCAGCCTAGAGCATGAATTCGCGTCTAACACAAACTCACTGTTTTCACCGTCCTGTAACTCGGCACCTGAGAGGTGTAGACCGTGTTTGAAAAAGCAATAAGCTTGCGCTCCCAGCCTAGAGCATGAATCAGAGCACGATTCGCGTCTAACACAAACTCACTGTTTTCACCGTCCTGTAACTCGGCACCTGAGAGGAGTAGACCGTGTTTGAAAAAGCAATAAGCTTTAGCTCCCAGCCTAGAGCATGAATCAGAGCACAATTCGCGTCTAACACAAACTCACTGTTTTCACCGTCCTGTAACTCGGCACCTGAGAGGTGTAGACCGTGTTTGAAAAAGCAATAAGCTTGCTCTCCCAGCCTAGAGCATGAATCAGAGCACGATTCGCGTCTAACACAAACTCACTGTTTTCACCGTCCTGTAACTCGGCACCTGAGAGGTGTAGACCGTGTTTGAAACAGCAATAAGCTTGCGCTCCCAGCCTAGAGCATCAATACCAGCACGATTCGCGTCTAACACAAACTCACTGTTTTCACCGTCCTGTACCTCGGCACCTGAGAGGTGTAGACCGTGTTTGAAAAAGCAAAAAGCTTGCGCTCCCAGCCTAGAGCATGAATCAGAGCACGATTCGCGTCTAACACAAACTCACTGTTTTCACAGTCCTGTAACTCGGCACCTGAGAGATGTAGACCGTGTTTGAAAAAGCAATAAGCTTGCGCTCCCAGCCTAGAGCATGAATCATAGCACGATTCGCGTCTAACACAAACTCACTGTTTTCACCGTCCTGTAACTCGGCACCTGAGAGGTGTAGACCGTGTTTGAAAAAGCAATAAGCTTGCGCTCCCAGCCTAGAGCATGAATCAGAGCACGATTCGCGTCTAACACAAACTCACTGTTTTCACCGTCCTGTAACTCGGCACCTGAGAGATGTCGACCGTGTTTGAAAAAGCAATAAGCTTTAGCTCCCAGCCTAGAGCATGAATCATAGCACGATTCGCGTCTAACACAAACTCACTGTTTTCACCGTCCTGTAACTCGGCACCTGAAAGATGTAGACCGTGTTTGAAAAAGCAATAAGCTTGCGCTCCCAGCCTAGAGCATGAATCATAGCACGATTCGCGTCTAACACAAACTCACTGTTTTCACCGTCCTGTAACTCGGCACCTGAGAGATGTAGACCGTGTTTGAAAAAGCAATAAGCTTGCGCTCCCAGCCTAGAGCATGAATCATAGCACGATTCGCGTCTAACACAAACTCACTGTTTTCACCGTCCTGTAACTCGGCACCTGAGAGGTGTAGACCGTGTTTGAAAAAGCAATAAGCTTGCGCTCCCAGCCTAGAGCATGAATCAGAGCACGATTCGCGTCTAACACAAACTCACTGTTTTCACCGTCCTGTAACTCGGCACCTGAGAGGTGTAGACCGTGTTTGAGAAAGCAATAAGCTTGCGCTCCCAGCCTAGAGCATGAATCAGAGCACGATTCGCGTCTAACACAAACTCACTGTTTTCACCGTCCTGTACCTCGGCACCTGAGAGGTGTAGACCGTGTTTGAAAAAGCATTACGCTTGCGCTCCCAGCCTAGAGCATCAATCCCAGCACGATTCGCGTCTAACACAAACTCACTGTTTTCACCGTCCTGTACCTCGGCACCTGAGAGGTGTAGACCGTGTTTGAAAAAGCAAAAAGCTTGCGCTCCCAGCCTAGAGCATGAATCAGAGCACGATTCGCGTCTAACACAAACTCACTGTTTTCACTGTCCTGTAACTCGGCACCTGAGAGGAGTAGACCGTGTTTGAAAAAGCAATAAGCTTTAGCTCCCAGCCTAGAGCATGAATTCGCGTCTAACACAAACTCACTGTTTTCACCGTCCCGTAACTCGGCACCTGAGAGGTGTAGACCGTGTTTGAAAAAGCAATAAGCTTGCGCTCCCAGCCTAGAGCATGAATCAGAGCACGATTCGCGTCTAACACAAACTCACTGTTTTCACCGTCCTGTAACTCGGCACCTGAGAGGAGTAGACCGTGTTTGAAAAAGCAATAAGCTTTAGCTCCCAGCCTAGAGCATGAATCAGAGCACAATTCGCGTCTAACACAAACTCACTGTTTTCACCGTCCTGTAACTCGGCACCTGAGAGGTGTAGACCGTGTTTGAAAAAGCAATAAGCTTGCTCTCCCAGCCTAGAGCATGAATCAGAGCACGATTCGCGTCTAACACAAACTCACTGTTTTCACCGTCCTGTAACTCGGCACCTGAGAGGTGTAGACCGTGTTTGAAAAAGCAATAAGCTTGCGCTCCCAGCCTAAAGCATGAATCAGAGCACGATTCGCGTCTAACACAAACTCACTGTTTTCACCGTCCTGTAACTCGGCACCTGAGAGGTGTAGACCGTGTTTGAAAAAGCAATAAGCTTGCGCTCCCAGCCTAGAGCATGAATCAGAGCACGATTCGCGTCTAACACAAACTCACTGTTTTCACCGTTCTGTAACTCGGCACCTGAGAGGTGTAGACCGTGTTTGAAAAAGCAATAAGCTTGCGCTCCCAGCCTAGAGCATGAATCAGAGCACGATTCGCGTCTAACACAAACTCACTGTTTTCACCGTCCTGTAACTCGGCACCTGAGAGATGTCGACCGTGTTTGAAAAAGCAATAAGCTTTAGCTCCCAGCCTAGAGCATGAATCAGAGCACGATTCGCGTCTAACACAAACTCACTGTTTTCACCGTCCTGTAACTCGGCACCTGAAAGATGTAGACCGTGTTTGAAAAAGCAATAAGCTTGCGCTCCCAGCCTAGAGCATGAATCAGAGCACGATTCGCGTCTAACACAAACTCACTGTTTTCACCGTCCTGTAACTCGGCACCTGAGAGCTGTAGACCGTGTTTGAGAAAGCAATAAGCTTGCGCTCCCAGCCTAGAGCATGAATCAGAGCACGATTCGCGTCTAACACAAACTCACTGTTTTCACCGTCCTGTACCTCGGCACCTGAGAGGTGTAGACCGTGTTTGAAAAAGCATTACGCTTGCGCTCCCAGCCTAGAGCATCAATCCCAGCACGATTCGCGTCTAACACAAACTCACTGTTTTCACCGTCCTGTACCTCGGCACCTGAGAGGTGTAGACCGTGTTTGAAAAAGCAAAAAGCTTGCGCTCCCAGCCTAGAGCATGAATCAGAGCACGATTCGCGTCTAACACAAACTCACTGTTTTCACTGTCCTGTAACTCGGCACCTGAGAGGAGTAGACCGTGTTTGAAAAAGCAATAAGCTTTAGCTCCCAGCCTAGAGCATGAATTCGCGTCTAACACAAACTCACTGTTTTCACCGTCCTGTACCTCGGCACCTGAGAGGTGTAGACCGTGTTTGAAAAAGCAATAAGCTTTAGCTCCCAGCCTAGAGCATGAATCCAAGCACGATTCGCGTCTAACACAAACTCACTGTTTTCACCGTCCTGTAACTCGGCACCTGAGAGATGTAGACCGTGTTTGAAAAAGCAATAAGCTTGCGCTCCCAGCCTAGAGCATGAATCAGAGCACGATTCGCGTCTAACACAAACTCACTGTTTTCACCGTCCTGTAACTCGGCACCTGAGAGGAGTAGACCGTGTTTGAAAAACCAATAAGCTTTAGCTCCCAGCCTAGAGCATGAATCAGAGCACGATTCGCGTCTAACACAAACTCACTGTTTTCACCGTCCTGTAACTCGGCACCTGAGAGGTGTAGACCGTGTTTGAAAAAGCAATAAGCTTTAGCTCCCAGCCTAGAGCATGAATCAGAGCACGATTCGCGTCTAACACAAACTCACTGTTTTCACCGTCCTGTACCTCGGCACCTGAGAGGTGTAGACCGTGTTTGAAAAAGCATTACGCTTGCGCTCCCAGCCTAGAGCATGAATCCAAGCACGATTCGCGTCTAACATAAACTCACTGTTTTCACCGTCCTGTAACTCGGCACCTGAGAGGTGTAGACCGTGTTTGAAAAAGCAATAAGCTTGCGCTCCCAGCCTAGAGCATGAATCAGAGCACGATTCGCGTCTAACACAAACTCACTGTTTTCACCGTCCTGTAACTCGGCACCTGAGAGGTGTAGACCGTGTTTGAAACAGCAATAAGCTTGCGCTCCCAGCCTAGAGCATCAATACCAGCACGATTCGCGTCTAACACAAACTCACTGTTTTCACCGTCCTGTACCTCGGCACCTGAGAGGTGTAGACCGTGTTTGAAAAAGCAATAAGCTTGCGCTCCCAGCCTAGAGCATGAATCAGAGCACGATTCGCGTCTAACACAAACTCACTGTTTTCACCGTCCTGTAACTCGGCACCTGAGAGGAGTAGACCGTGTTTGAAAAACCAATAAGCTTTAGCTCCCAGCCTAGAGCATGAATAAGAGCACGATTCGCGTCTAACACAAACTCACTGTTTTCACCGTCCTGTAACTCGGCACCTGAGAGGTGTAGACCGTGTTTGAAAAAGCAATAAGCTTTAGCTCCCAGCCTAGAGCATGAATCAGAGCACGATTCGCGTCTAACACAAACTCACTGTTTTCACCGTCCTGTACCTCGGCACCTGAGAGGTGTAGACCGTGTTTGAAAAAGCATTACGCTTGCGCTCCCAGCCTAGAGCATGAATCCAAGCACGATTCGCGTCTAACATAAACTCACTGTTTTCACCGTCCTGTAACTCGGCACCTGAGAGGTGTAGACCGTGTTTGAAAAAGCAATAAGCTTGCGCTCCCAGCCTAGAGCATGAATCAGAGCACGATTCGCGTCTAACACAAACTCACTGTTTTCACCGTCCTGTAACTCGGCACCTGAGAGGTGTAGACCGTGTTTGAAACAGCAATAAGCTTGCGCTCCCAGCCTAGAGCATGAATCAGAGCACGATTCGCGTCTAACACAAACTCACTGTTTTCACCGTCCTGTAACTCGGCACCTGAGAGATGTCGACCGTGTTTGAAAAAGCAATAAGCTTTAGCTCCCAGCCTAGAGCATGAATCAGAGCACGATTCGCGTCTAACACAAACTCACTGTTTTCACCGTCCTGTAACTCGGCACCTGAAAGATGTAGACCGTGTTTGAAAAAGCAATAAGCTTGCGCTCCCAGCTTAGAGCATGAATCATAGCACGATTCGCGTCTAACACAAACTCACTGTTTTCACCGTTCTGTAACTCGGCACCTGAGAGGTGTAGACCGTGTTTGAAAAAGCAATAAGCTTGCGCTCCCAGCCTAGAGCATGAATCAGAGCACGATTCGCGTCTAACACAAACTCACTGTTTTCAC
Organism: Eleutherodactylus coqui; assembly: GCF_035609145.1. NCBI lineage: Eukaryota > Metazoa > Chordata > Amphibia > Anura > Eleutherodactylidae > Eleutherodactylus > Eleutherodactylus coqui. The sequence goes on along the minus strand of NW_027102191.1, from coordinate 154,313 downwards.
CGTCCTGTAACTCGGCACCTGAGAGGTGTAGACCGTGTTTGAAAAAGCAATAAGCTTGCGCTCCCAGCCTAGAGCATGAATCAGAGCACGATTCGCGTCTAACACAAACTCACTGTTTTCACCGTCCTGTACCTCGGCACCTGAGAGGTGTAGACCGTGTTTGAAAAAGCATTACGCTTGCGCTCCCAGCCTAGAGCATGAATCAGAGCACGATTCGCGTCTAACACAAACTCACTGTTTTCACCGTTCTGTAACTCGGCACCAGAGAGATGTAGACCGTGTTTGAAAAAGCAAAAAGCTTGCGCTCCCAGCCTACAGCATGAATCAGAGCACGATTCGCGTCTAACACAAACTCACTGTTTTCACCGTCCTGTAACTCGGCACCTGAGAGGTGTAGACCGTGTTTGAAGAAGCAATAAGCTTTAGCTCCCAGCCTAGAGCATGAATCAGAGCACGATTCGCGTCTAACACAAACTCACTGTTTTCACCGTCCTGTAACTCGGCACCTGAGCGGTGTAGACCGTGTTTGAAAAAGCAATAAGCTTGCGCTCCCAGCCTAGAGCATGAATCAGAGCACGATTCGCGTCTAACACAAACTCACTGTTTTCACCGTCCTGTACCTCGGCACCTGAGAGGTGTAGACCGTGTTTGAAAAAGCAATAAGCTTGCGCTCCCAGCCTAGAGCATGAATCAGAGCACGATTCGCGTCTAACACAAACTCACTCTTTTCACCGTCCTGTAACTCGGCACCTGAGAGGAGTAGACCGTGTTTGAAAAAGCAATAAGCTTGCGCTCCCAGCCTAGAGCATGAATCAGAGCACGATTCGCGTCTAACACAAACTCACTGTTTTCACCGTCCTGTAACTCGGCACCTGAGAGATGTCGACCGTGTTTGAAAAAGCAATAAGCTTTAGCTCCCAGCCTAGAGCATGAATCAGAGCACGATTCGCGTCTAACACAAACTCACTGTTTTCACCGTCCTGTAACTCGGCACCTGAAAGATGTAGACCGTGTTTGAAAAAGCAATAAGCTTGCGCTCCCAGCCTAGAGCATGAATCATAGCACGATTCGCGTCTAACACAAACTCACTGTTTTCACCGTCCTGTAACTCGGCACCTGAGAGGTGTAGACCGTGTTTGAGAAAGCAATAAGCTTGCGCTCCCAGCCTAGAGCATGAATCAGAGCACGATTCGCGTCTAACACAAACTCACTGTTTTCACCGTCCTGTACCTCGGCACCTGAGAGGTGTAGACCGTGTTTGAAAAAGCAATACGCTTGCGCTCCCAGCCTAGAGCATCAATACCAGCACGATTCGCGTCTAACACAAACTCACTGTTTTCACCGTCCTGTACCTCGGCACCTGAGAGGTGTAGACCGTGTTTGAAAAAGCAAAAAGCTTGCGCTCCCAGCCTAGAGCATGAATCAGAGCACGATTCGCGTCTAACACAAACTCACTGTTTTCACCGTCCTGTAACTCGGCACCTGAGAGATGTAGACCGTGTTTGAAAAAGCAATAAGCTTGCGCTCCCAGCCTAGAGCATGAATCATAGCACGATTCGCGTCTAACACAAACTCACTGTTTTCACCGTCCTGTAACTCGGCACCTGAGAGGTGTAGACCGTGTTTGAAAAAGCAATAAGCTTGCGCTCCCAGCCTAGAGCATGAATCAGAGCACGATTCGCGTCTAACACAAACTCACTGTTTTCACCGTCCTGTAACTCGGCACCTGAGAGGTGTAGACCGTGTTTGAGAAAGCAATAAGCTTGCGCTCCCAGCTTAGAGCATGAATCAGAGCACGATTCGCGTCTAACACAAACTCACTGTTTTCACCGTCCTGTACCTCGGCACCTGAGAGGTGTAGACCGTGTTTGAAAAAGCATTACGCTTGCGCTCCCAGCCTAGTGCATCAATCCCAGCACGATTCGCGTCTAACACAAACTCACTGTTTTCACCGTCCTGTACCTCGGCACCTGAGAGGTGTAGACCGTGTTTGAAAAAGCAAAAAGCTTGCGCTCCCAGCCTAGAGCATGAATCAGAGCACGATTCGCGTCTAACACAAACTCACTGTTTTCACTGTCCTGTAACTCGGCACCTGAGAGGAGTAGACCGTGTTTGAAAAAGCAATAAGCTTTAGCTCCCAGCCTAGAGCATGAATTCGCGTCTAACACAAACTCACTGTTTTCACCGTCCTGTAACTCGGCACCTGAGAGGTGTAGACCGTGTTTGAAAAAGCAATAAGCTTGCGCTCCCAGCCTAGAGCATGAATCAGAGCACGATTCGCGTCTAACACAAACTCACTGTTTTCACCGTCCTGTAACTCGGCACCTGAGAGGAGTAGACCGTGTTTGAAAAAGCAATAAGCTTTAGCTCCCAGCCTAGAGCATGAATCAGAGCACAATTCGCGTCTAACACAAACTCACTGTTTTCACCGTCCTGTAACTCGGCACCTGAGAGGTGTAGACCGTGTTTGAAAAAGCAATAAGCTTGCTCTCCCAGCCTAGAGCATGAATCAGAGCACGATTCGCGTCTAACACAAACTCACTGTTTTCACCGTCCTGTAACTCGGCACCTGAGAGCTGTAGACCGTGTTTGAGAAAGCAATAAGCTTGCGCTCCCAGCCTAGAGCATGAATCAGAGCACGATTCGCGTCTAACACAAACTCACTGTTTTCACCGTCCTGTACCTCGGCACCTGAGAGGTGTAGACCGTGTTTGAAAAAGCATTACGCTTGCGCTCCCAGCCTAGAGCATCAATCCCAGCACGATTCGCGTCTAACACAAACTCACTGTTTTCACCGTCCTGTACCTCGGCACCTGAGAGGTGTAGACCGTGTTTGAAAAAGCAAAAAGCTTGCGCTCCCAGCCTAGAGCATGAATCAGAGCACGATTCGCGTCTAACACAAACTCACTGTTTTCACTGTCCTGTAACTCGGCACCTGAGAGGAGTAGACCGTGTTTGAAAAAGCAATAAGCTTTAGCTCCCAGCCTAGAGCATGAATTCGCGTCTAACACAAACTCACTGTTTTCACCGTCCTGTACCTCGGCACCTGAGAGGTGTAGACCGTGTTTGAAAAAGCAATAAGCTTTAGCTCCCAGCCTAGAGCATGAATCCAAGCACGATTCGCGTCTAACACAAACTCACTGTTTTCACCGTCCTGTAACTCGGCACCTGAGAGATGTAGACCGTGTTTGAAAAAGCAATAAGCTTGCGCTCCCAGCCTAGAGCATGAATCAGAGCACGATTCGCGTCTAACACAAACTCACTGTTTTCACCGTCCTGTAACTCGGCACCTGAGAGGAGTAGACCGTGTTTGAAAAACCAATAAGCTTTAGCTCCCAGCCTAGAGCATGAATCAGAGCACGATTCGCGTCTAACACAAACTCACTGTTTTCACCGTCCTGTAACTCGGCACCTGAGAGGTGTAGACCGTGTTTGAAAAAGCAATAAGCTTTAGCTCCCAGCCTAGAGCATGAATCAGAGCACGATTCGCGTCTAACACAAACTCACTGTTTTCACCGTCCTGTACCTCGGCACCTGAGAGGTGTAGACCGTGTTTGAAAAAGCATTACGCTTGCGCTCCCAGCCTAGAGCATGAATCCAAGCACGATTCGCGTCTAACATAAACTCACTGTTTTCACCGTCCTGTAACTCGGCACCTGAGAGGTGTAGACCGTGTTTGAAAAAGCAATAAGCTTGCGCTCCCAGCCTAGAGCATGAATCAGAGCACGATTCGCGTCTAACACAAACTCACTGTTTTCACCGTCCTGTAACTCGGCACCTGAGAGGTGTAGACCGTGTTTGAAACAGCAATAAGCTTGCGCTCCCAGCCTAGAGCATCAATACCAGCACGATTCGCGTCTAACACAAACTCACTGTTTTCACCGTCCTGTACCTCGGCACCTGAGAGGTGTAGACCGTGTTTGAAAAAGCAATAAGCTTGCGCTCCCAGCCTAGAGCATGAATCAGAGCACGATTCGCGTCTAACACAAACTCACTGTTTTCACCGTCCTGTAACTCGGCACCTGAGAGGAGTAGACCGTGTTTGAAAAACCAATAAGCTTTAGCTCCCAGCCTAGAGCATGAATCAGAGCACGATTCGCGTCTAACACAAACTCACTGTTTTCACCGTCCTGTAACTCGGCACCTGAGAGGTGTAGACCGTGTTTGAAAAAGCAATAAGCTTTAGCTCCCAGCCTAGAGCATGAATCAGAGCACGATTCGCGTCTAACACAAACTCACTGTTTTCACCGTCCTGTACCTCGGCACCTGAGAGGTGTAGACCGTGTTTGAAAAAGCATTACGCTTGCGCTCCCAGCCTAGAGCATGAATCCAAGCACGATTCGCGTCTAACATAAACTCACTGTTTTCACCGTCCTGTAACTCGGCACCTGAGAGGTGTAGACCGTGTTTGAAAAAGCAATAAGCTTGCGCTCCCAGCCTAGAGCATGAATCAGAGCACGATTCGCGTCTAACACAAACTCACTGTTTTCACCGTCCTGTAACTCGGCACCTGAGAGGTGTAGACCGTGTTTGAAACAGCAATAAGCTTGCGCTCCCAGCCTAGAGCATCAATACCAGCACGATTCGCGTCTAACACAAACTCACTGTTTTCACCGTCCTGTACCTCGGCACCTGAGAGGTGTAGACCGTGTTTGAAAAAGCAAAAAGCTTGCGCTCCCAGCCTAGAGCATGAATCAGAGCACGATTCGCGTCTAACACAAACTCACTGTTTTCACAGTCCTGTAACTCGGCACCTGAGAGGTGTAGACCGTGTTTGAGAAAGCAATAAGCTTGCGCTCCCAGCCTAGAGCATGAATCAGAGCACGATTCGCGTCTAACACAAACTCACTGTTTTCACCGTCCTGTAACTCGGCACCTGAGAGATGTCGACCGTGTTTGAAAAAGCAATAAGCTTTAGCTCCCAGCCTAGAGCATGAATCATAGCACGATTCGCGTCTAACACAAACTCACTGTTTTCACCGTCCTGTAACTCGGCACCTGAAAGATGTAGACCGTGTTTGAAAAAGCAATAAGCTTGCGCTCCCAGCCTAGAGCATGAATCATAGCACGATTCGCGTCTAACACAAACTCACTGTTTTCACCGTCCTGTAACTCGGCACCTGAGAGGTGTAGACCGTGTTTGAGAAAGCAATAAGCTTGCGCTCCCAGCCTAGAGCATGAATCAGAGCACGATTCGCGTCTAACACAAACTCACTGTTTTCACCGTCCTGTACCTCGGCACCTGAGAGGTGTAGACCGTGTTTGAAAAAGCATTACGCTTGCGCTCCCAGCCTAGAGCATCAATACCAGCACGATTCGCGTCTAACACAAACTCACTGTTTTCACCGTCCTGTACCTCGGCACCTGAGAGGTGTAGACCGTGTTTGAAAAAGCAAAAAGCTTGCGCTCCCAGCCTAGAGCATGAATCAGAGCACGATTCGCGTCTAACACAAACTCACTGTTTTCACCGTCCTGTAACTCGGCACCTGAGAGGTGTAGACCGTGTTTGAAAAAGCAATAAGCTTGCGCTCCCAGCCTAGAGCATGAATCATAGCACGATTCGCGTCTAACACAAACTCACTGTTTTCACCGTCCTGTAACTCGGCACCTGAGAGGTGTAGACCGTGTTTGAAAAAGCAATAAGCTTGCGCTCCCAGCCTAGAGCATGAATCAGAGCACGATTCGCGTCTAACACAAACTCACTGTTTTCACCGTCCTGTAACTCGGCACCTGAGAGGTGTAGACCGTGTTTGAGAAAGCAATAAGCTTGCGCTCCCAGCCTAGAGCATGAATCAGAGCACGATTCGCGTCTAACACAAACTCACTGTTTTCACCGTCCTGTACCTCGGCACCTGAGAGGTGTAGACCGTGTTTGAAAAAGCATTACGCTTGCGCTCCCAGCCTAGAGCATCAATCCCAGCACGATTCGCGTCTAACACAAACTCACTGTTTTCACCGTCCTGTACCTCGGCACCTGAGAGGTGTAGACCGTGTTTGAAAAAGCAAAAAGCTTGCGCTCCCAGCCTAGAGCATGAATCAGAGCACGATTCGCGTCTAACACAAACTCACTGTTTTCACTGTCCTGTAACTCGGCACCTGAGAGGAGTAGACCGTGTTTGAAAAAGCAATAAGCTTTAGCTCCCAGCCTAGAGCATGAATTCGCGTCTAACACAAACTCACTGTTTTCACCGTCCCGTAACTCGGCACCTGAGAGGTGTAGACCGTGTTTGAAAAAGCAATAAGCTTGCGCTCCCAGCCTAGAGCATGAATCAGAGCACGATTCGCGTCTAACACAAACTCACTGTTTTCACCGTCCTGTAACTCGGCACCTGAGAGGAGTAGACCGTGTTTGAAAAAGCAATAAGCTTTAGCTCCCAGCCTAGAGCATGAATCAGAGCACAATTCGCGTCTAACACAAACTCACTGTTTTCACCGTCCTGTAACTCGGCACCTGAGAGGTGTAGACCGTGTTTCAAAAAGCAATAAGCTTGCTCTCCCAGCCTAGAGCATGAATCAGAGCACGATTCGCGTCTAACACAAACTCACTGTTTTCACCGTCCTGTAACTCGGCACCTGAGAGGTGTAGACCGTGTTTGAAAAAGCAATAAGCTTGCGCTCCCAGCCTAAAGCATGAATCAGAGCACGATTCGCGTCTAACACAAACTCACTGTTTTCACCGTCCTGTAACTCGGCACCTGAGAGGTGTAGACCGTGTTTGAAAAAGCAATAAGCTTGCGCTCCCAGCCTAGAGCATGAATCAGAGCACGATTCGCGTCTAACACAAACTCACTGTTTTCACCGTTCTGTAACTCGGCACCTGAGAGGTGTAGACCGTGTTTGAAAAAGCAATAAGCTTGCGCTCCCAGCCTAGAGCATGAATCAGAGCACGATTCGCGTCTAACACAAACTCACTGTTTTCACCGTCCTGTAACTCGGCACCTGAGAGATGTCGACCGTGTTTGAAAAAGCAATAAGCTTTAGCTCCCAGCCTAGAGCATGAATCAGAGCACGATTCGCGTCTAACACAAACTCACTGTTTTCACCGTCCTGTAACTCGGCACCTGAAAGATGTAGACCGTGTTTGAAAAAGCAATAAGCTTGCGCTCCCAGCCTAGAGCATGAATCATAGCACGATTCGCGTCTAACACAAACTCACTGTTTTCACCGTCCTGTAACTCGGCACCTGAGAGGTGTAGACCGTGTTTGAGAAAGCAATAAGCTTGCGCTCCCAGCCTAGAGCATGAATCAGAGCACGATTCGCGTCTAACACAAACTCACTGTTTTCACCGTGCTGTACCTCGGCACCTGAGAGGTGTAGACCGTGTTTGAAAAAGCATTACGCTTGCGCTCCCAGCCTAGAGCATGAATCAGAGCACGATTCGCGTCTAACGCAAACTCACTGTTTTCACCGTTCTGTAACTCGGCACCTGAGAGGTGTAGACCGTGTTTGAAAAAGCAATAAGCTTTAGCTCCCAGCCTAGAGCATGAATTCGCGTCTAACACAAACTCACTGTTTTCACCGTCCTGTAACTCGGCACCTGAGAGGTGTAGACCGTGTTTGAAAAAGCAATAAGCTTGCGCTCCCAGCCTAGAGCATGAATCAGAGCACGATTCGCGTCTAACACAAACTCACTGTTTTCACCGTCCTGTAACTCGGCACCTGAGAGGAGTAGACCGTGTTTGAAAAAGCAATAAGCTTTAGCTCCCAGCCTAGAGCATGAATCAGAGCACAATTCGCGTCTAACACAAACTCACTGTTTTCACCGTCCTGTAACTCGGCACCTGAGAGGTGTAGACCGTGTTTGAAAAAGCAATAAGCTTGCTCTCCCAGCCTAGAGCATGAATCAGAGCACGATTCGCGTCTAACACAAACTCACTGTTTTCACCGTCCTGTAACTCGGCACCTGAGAGGTGTAGACCGTGTTTGAAAAAGCAATAAGCTTGCGCTCCCAGCCTAAAGCATGAATCAGAGCACGATTCGCGTCTAACACAAACTCACTGTTTTCACCGTCCTGTAACTCGGCACCTGAGAGGTGTAGACCGTGTTTGAAAAAGCAATAAGCTTGCGCTCCCAGCCTAGAGCATGAATCAGAGCACGATTCGCGTCTAACACAAACTCACTGTTTTCACCGTCCTGTACCTCGGCACCTGAGAGGTGTAGACCGTGTTTGAAAAAGCATTACGCTTGCGCTCCCAGCCTAGAGCATGAATCAGAGCACGATTCGCGTCTAACACAAACTCACTGTTTTCACCGTCCTGTAACTCGGCACCTGAAAGATGTCGACCGTGTTTGAAAAAGCAATAAGCTTTAGCTCCCAGCCTAGAGCATGAATCAGAGCACGATTCGCGTCTAACACAAACTCACTGTTTTCACCGTCCTGTAACTCGGCACCTGAAAGATGTAGACCGTGTTTGAAAAAGCAATAAGCTTGCGCTCCCAGCCTAGAGCATGAATCAGAGCACGATTCGCGTCTAACACAAACTCACTGTTTTCACCGTTCTGTAACTCGGCACCTGAGAGGTGTAGACCGTGTTTGAAAAAGCAATAAGCTTGCGCTCCCAGCCTAGAGCATGAATCAGAGCACGATTCGCGTCTAACACAAACTCACTGTTTTCACCGTCCTGTAACTCGGCACCTGAGAGGTGTAGACCGTGTTTGAAAAAGCAATAAGCTTGCGCTCCCAGCCTAGAGCATGAATCAGAGCACGATTCGCGTCTAACACAAACTCACTGTTTTCACCGTCCTGTAACTCGGCACCTGAGAGGTGTAGACCGTGTTTGAGAAAGCAATAAGCTTGCGCTCCCAGCCTAGAGCATGAATCAGAGCACGATTCGCGTCTAACACAAACTCACTGTTTTCACCGTCCTGTACCTCGGCACCTGAGAGGTGTAGACCGTGTTTGAAAAAGCATTACGCTTGCGCTCCCAGCCTAGAGCATCAATCCCAGCACGATTCGCGTCTAACACAAACTCACTGTTTTCACCGTCCTGTACCTCGGCACCTGAGAGGTGTAGACCGTGTTTGAAAAAGCAAAAAGCTTGCGCTCCCAGCCTAGAGCATGAATCAGAGCACGATTCGCGTCTAACACAAACTCACTGTTTTCACTGTCCTGTAACTCGGCACCTGAGAGGAGTAGACCGTGTTTGAAAAAGCAATAAGCTTTAGCTCCCAGCCTAGAGCATGAATTCGCGTCTAACACAAACTCACTGTTTTCACCGTCCTGTAACTCGGCACCTGAGAGGTGTAGACCGTGTTTGAAAAAGCAATAAGCTTGCGCTCCCAGCCTAGAGCATGAATCAGAGCACGATTCGCGTCTAACACAAACTCACTGTTTTCACCGTCCTGTAACTCGGCACCTGAGAGGAGTAGACCGTGTTTGAAAAAGCAATAAGCTTTAGCTCCCAGCCTAGAGCATGAATCAGAGCACAATTCGCGTCTAACACAAACTCACTGTTTTCACCGTCCTGTAACTCGGCACCTGAGAGGTGTAGACCGTGTTTGAAAAAGCAATAAGCTTGCTCTCCCAGCCTAGAGCATGAATCAGAGCACGATTCGCGTCTAACACAAACTCACTGTTTTCACCGTCCTGTAACTCGGCACCTGAGAGGTGTAGACCGTGTTTGAAACAGCAATAAGCTTGCGCTCCCAGCCTAGAGCATCAATACCAGCACGATTCGCGTCTAACACAAACTCACTGTTTTCACCGTCCTGTACCTCGGCACCTGAGAGGTGTAGACCGTGTTTGAAAAAGCAAAAAGCTTGCGCTCCCAGCCTAGAGCATGAATCAGAGCACGATTCGCGTCTAACACAAACTCACTGTTTTCACAGTCCTGTAACTCGGCACCTGAGAGATGTAGACCGTGTTTGAAAAAGCAATAAGCTTGCGCTCCCAGCCTAGAGCATGAATCATAGCACGATTCGCGTCTAACACAAACTCACTGTTTTCACCGTCCTGTAACTCGGCACCTGAGAGGTGTAGACCGTGTTTGAAAAAGCAATAAGCTTGCGCTCCCAGCCTAGAGCATGAATCAGAGCACGATTCGCGTCTAACACAAACTCACTGTTTTCACCGTCCTGTAACTCGGCACCTGAGAGGTGTAGACCGTGTTTGAGAAAGCAATAAGCTTGCGCTCCCAGCCTAGAGCATGAATCAGAGCACGATTCGCGTCTAACACAAACTCACTGTTTTCACCGTCCTGTAACTCGGCACCTGAGAGATGTCGACCGTGTTTGAAAAAGCAATAAGCTTTAGCTCCCAGCCTAGAGCATGAATCATAGCACGATTCGCGTCTAACACAAACTCACTGTTTTCACCGTCCTGTAACTCGGCACCTGAAAGATGTAGACCGTGTTTGAAAAAGCAATAAGCTTGCGCTCCCAGCCTAGAGCATGAATCATAGCACGATTCGCGTCTAACACAAACTCACTGTTTTCACCGTCCTGTAACTCGGCACCTGAGAGATGTAGACCGTGTTTGAAAAAGCAATAAGCTTGCGCTCCCAGCCTAGAGCATGAATCATAGCACGATTCGCGTCTAACACAAACTCACTGTTTTCACCGTCCTGTAACTCGGCACCTGAGAGGTGTAGACCGTGTTTGAAAAAGCAATAAGCTTGCGCTCCCAGCCTAGAGCATGAATCAGAGCACGATTCGCGTCTAACACAAACTCACTGTTTTCACCGTCCTGTAACTCGGCACCTGAGAGGTGTAGACCGTGTTTGAGAAAGCAATAAGCTTGCGCTCCCAGCCTAGAGCATGAATCAGAGCACGATTCGCGTCTAACACAAACTCACTGTTTTCACCGTCCTGTACCTCGGCACCTGAGAGGTGTAGACCGTGTTTGAAAAAGCATTACGCTTGCGCTCCCAGCCTAGAGCATCAATCCCAGCACGATTCGCGTCTAACACAAACTCACTGTTTTCACCGTCCTGTACCTCGGCACCTGAGAGGTGTAGACCGTGTTTGAAAAAGCAAAAAGCTTGCGCTCCCAGCCTAGAGCATGAATCAGAGCACGATTCGCGTCTAACACAAACTCACTGTTTTCACTGTCCTGTAACTCGGCACCTGAGAGGAGTAGACCGTGTTTGAAAAAGCAATAAGCTTTAGCTCCCAGCCTAGAGCATGAATTCGCGTCTAACACAAACTCACTGTTTTCACCGTCCCGTAACTCGGCACCTGAGAGGTGTAGACCGTGTTTGAAAAAGCAATAAGCTTGCGCTCCCAGCCTAGAGCATGAATCAGAGCACGATTCGCGTCTAACACAAACTCACTGTTTTCACCGTCCTGTAACTCGGCACCTGAGAGGAGTAGACCGTGTTTGAAAAAGCAATAAGCTTTAGCTCCCAGCCTAGAGCATGAATCAGAGCACAATTCGCGTCTAACACAAACTCACTGTTTTCACCGTCCTGTAACTCGGCACCTGAGAGGTGTAGACCGTGTTTGAAAAAGCAATAAGCTTGCTCTCCCAGCCTAGAGCATGAATCAGAGCACGATTCGCGTCTAACACAAACTCACTGTTTTCACCGTCCTGTAACTCGGCACCTGAGAGGTGTAGACCGTGTTTGAAAAAGCAATAAGCTTGCGCTCCCAGCCTAAAGCATGAATCAGAGCACGATTCGCGTCTAACACAAACTCACTGTTTTCACCGTCCTGTAACTCGGCACCTGAGAGGTGTAGACCGTGTTTGAAAAAGCAATAAGCTTGCGCTCCCAGCCTAGAGCATGAATCAGAGCACGATTCGCGTCTAACACAAACTCACTGTTTTCACCGTTCTGTAACTCGGCACCTGAGAGGTGTAGACCGTGTTTGAAAAAGCAATAAGCTTGCGCTCCCAGCCTAGAGCATGAATCAGAGCACGATTCGCGTCTAACACAAACTCACTGTTTTCACCGTCCTGTAACTCGGCACCTGAGAGATGTCGACCGTGTTTGAAAAAGCAATAAGCTTTAGCTCCCAGCCTAGAGCATGAATCAGAGCACGATTCGCGTCTAACACAAACTCACTGTTTTCACCGTCCTGTAACTCGGCACCTGAAAGATGTAGACCGTGTTTGAAAAAGCAATAAGCTTGCGCTCCCAGCCTAGAGCATGAATCATAGCACGATTCGCGTCTAACACAAACTCACTGTTTTCACCGTCCTGTAACTCGGCACCTGAGAGGTGTAGACCGTGTTTGAGAAAGCAATAAGCTTGCGCTCCCAGCCTAGAGCATGAATCAGAGCACGATTCGCGTCTAACACAAACTCACTGTTTTCACCGTGCTGTACCTCGGCACCTGAGAGGTGTAGACCGTGTTTGAAAAAGCATTACGCTTGCGCTCCCAGCCTAGAGCATGAATCAGAGCACGATTCGCGTCTAACGCAAACTCACTGTTTTCACCGTTCTGTAACTCGGCACCTGAGAGGTGTAGACCGTGTTTGAAAAAGCAATAAGCTTTAGCTCCCAGCCTAGAGCATGAATTCGCGTCTAACACAAACTCACTGTTTTCACCGTCCTGTAACTCGGCACCTGAGAGGTGTAGACCGTGTTTGAAAAAGCAATAAGCTTGCGCTCCCAGCCTAGAGCATGAATCAGAGCACGATTCGCGTCTAACACAAACTCACTGTTTTCACCGTCCTGTAACTCGGCACCTGAGAGGAGTAGACCGTGTTTGAAAAAGCAATAAGCTTTAGCTCCCAGCCTAGAGCATGAATCAGAGCACAATTCGCGTCTAACACAAACTCACTGTTTTCACCGTCCTGTAACTCGGCACCTGAGAGGTGTAGACCGTGTTTGAAAAAGCAATAAGCTTGCTCTCCCAGCCTAGAGCATGAATCAGAGCACGATTCGCGTCTAACACAAACTCACTGTTTTCACCGTCCTGTAACTCGGCACCTGAGAGGTGTAGACCGTGTTTGAAAAAGCAATAAGCTTGCGCTCCCAGCCTAAAGCATGAATCAGAGCACGATTCGCGTCTAACACAAACTCACTGTTTTCACCGTCCTGTAACTCGGCACCTGAGAGGTGTAGACCGTGTTTGAAAAAGCAATAAGCTTGCGCTCCCAGCCTAGAGCATGAATCAGAGCACGATTCGCGTCTAACACAAACTCACTGTTTTCACCGTCCTGTACCTCGGCACCTGAGAGGTGTAGACCGTGTTTGAAAAAGCATTACGCTTGCGCTCCCAGCCTAGAGCATGAATCAGAGCACGATTCGCGTCTAACACAAACTCACTGTTTTCACCGTTCTGTAACTCGGCACCTGAGAGGTGTAGACCGTGTTTGAAAAAGCAATAAGCTTGCGCTCCCAGCCTAGAGCATGAATCAGAGCACGATTCGCGTCTAACACAAACTCACTGTTTTCACCGTCCTGTAACTCGGCACCTGAGAGATGTCGACCGTGTTTGAAAAAGCAATAAGCTTTAGCTCCCAGCCTAGAGCATGAATCAGAGCACGATTCGCGTCTAACACAAACTCACTGTTTTCACCGTCCTGTAACTCGGCACCTGAAAGATGTAGACCGTGTTTGAAAAAGCAATAAGCTTGCGCTCCCAGCCTAGAGCATGAATCATAGCACGATTCGCGTCTAACACAAACTCACTGTTTTCACCGTTCTGTAACTCGGCACCTGAGAGGTGTAGACCGTGTTTGAAAAAGCAATAAGCTTGCGCTCCCAGCCTAGAGCATGAATCAGAGCACGATTCGCGTCTAACACAAACTCACTGTTTTCACCGTCCTGTAACTCGGCACCTGAGAGGTGTAGACCGTGTTTGAAAAAGCAATAAGCTTGCGCTCCCAGCCTAGAGCATGAATCAGAGCACGATTCGCGTCTAACACAAACTCACTGTTTTCACCGTCCTGTAACTCGGCACCTGAGAGGTGTAGACCGTGTTTGAGAAAGCAATAAGCTTGCGCTCCCAGCCTAGAGCATGAATCAGAGCACGATTCGCGTCTAACACAAACTCACTGTTTTCACCGTCCTGTACCTCGGCACCTGAGAGGTGTAGACCGTGTTTGAAAAAGCATTACGCTTGCGCTCCCAGCCTAGAGCATCAATCCCAGCACGATTCGCGTCTAACACAAACTCACTGTTTTCACCGTCCTGTACCTCGGCACCTGAGAGGTGTAGACCGTGTTTGAAAAAGCAAAAAGCTTGCGCTCCCAGCCTAGAGCATGAATCAGAGCACGATTCGCGTCTAACACAAACTCACTGTTTTCACTGTCCTGTAACTCGGCACCTGAGAGGAGTAGACCGTGTTTGAAAAAGCAATAAGCTTTAGCTCCCAGCCTAGAGCATGAATTCGCGTCTAACACAAACTCACTGTTTTCACCGTCCTGTAACTCGGCACCTGAGAGGTGTAGACCGTGTTTGAAAAAGCAATAAGCTTGCGCTCCCAGCCTAGAGCATGAATCAGAGCACGATTCGCGTCTAACACAAACTCACTGTTTTCACCGTCCTGTAACTCGGCACCTGAGAGGAGTAGACCGTGTTTGAAAAAGCAATAAGCTTTAGCTCCCAGCCTAGAGCATGAATCAGAGCACAATTCGCGTCTAACACAAACTCACTGTTTTCACCGTCCTGTAACTCGGCACCTGAGAGGTGTAGACCGTGTTTGAAAAAGCAATAAGCTTGCTCTCCCAGCCTAGAGCATGAATCAGAGCACGATTCGCGTCTAACACAAACTCACTGTTTTCACCGTCCTGTAACTCGGCACCTGAGAGGTGTAGACCGTGTTTGAAAAAGCAATAAGCTTGCGCTCCCAGCCTAAAGCATGAATCAGAGCACGATTCGCGTCTAACACAAACTCACTGTTTTCACCGTCCTGTAACTCGGCACCTGAGAGGTGTAGACCGTGTTTGAAAAAGCAATAAGCTTGCGCTCCCAGCCTAGAGCATGAATCAGAGCACGATTCGCGTCTAACACAAACTCACTGTTTTCACCGTCCTGTACCTCGGCACCTGAGAGGTGTAGACCGTGTTTGAAAAAGCATTACGCTTGCGCTCCCAGCCTAGAGCATGAATCAGAGCACGATTCGCGTCTAACACAAACTCACTGTTTTCACCGTTCTGTAACTCGGCACCAGAGAGATGTAGACCGTGTTTGAAAAAGCAAAAAGCTTGCGCTCCCAGCCTACAGCATGAATCAGAGCACGATTCGCGTCTAACACAAACTCACTGTTTTCACCGTCCTGTAACTCGGCACCTGAGAGGTGTAGACCGTGTTTGAAGAAGCAATAAGCTTTAGCTCCCAGCCTAGAGCATGAATCAGAGCACGATTCGCGTCTAACACAAACTCACTGTTTTCACCGTCCTGTAACTCGGCACCTGAGAGGTGTAGACCGTGTTTGAAAAAGCAATAAGCTTGCGCTCCCAGCCTAGAGCATGAATCAGAGCACGATTCGCGTCTAACACAAACTCACTGTTTTCACCGTCCTGTACCTCGGCACCTGAGAGGTGTAGACCGTGTTTGAAAAAGCAATAAGCTTGCGCTCCCAGCCTAGAGCATGAATCAGAGCACGATTCGCGTCTAACACAAACTCACTCTTTTCACCGTCCTGTAACTCGGCACCTGAGAGGAGTAGACCGTGTTTGAAAAAGCAATAAGCTTGCGCTCCCAGCCTAGAGCATGAATCAGAGCACGATTCGCGTCTAACACAAACTCACTGTTTTCACCGTCCTGTAACTCGGCACCTGAGAGATGTCGACCGTGTTTGAAAAAGCAATAAGCTTTAGCTCCCAGCCTAGAGCATGAATCAGAGCACGATTCGCGTCTAACACAAACTCACTGTTTTCACCGTCCTGTAACTCGGCACCTGAAAGATGTAGACCGTGTTTGAAAAAGCAATAAGCTTGCGCTCCCAGCCTAGAGCATGAATCATAGCACGATTCGCGTCTAACACAAACTCACTGTTTTCACCGTCCTGTAACTCGGCACCTGAGAGGTGTAGACCGTGTTTGAGAAAGCAATAAGCTTGCGCTCCCAGCCTAGAGCATGAATCAGAGCACGATTCGCGTCTAACACAAACTCACTGTTTTCACCGTCCTGTACCTCGGCACCTGAGAGGTGTAGACCGTGTTTGAAAAAGCAATACGCTTGCGCTCCCAGCCTAGAGCATCAATACCAGCACGATTCGCGTCTAACACAAACTCACTGTTTTCACCGTCCTGTACCTCGGCACCTGAGAGGTGTAGACCGTGTTTGAAAAAGCAAAAAGCTTGCGCTCCCAGCCTAGAGCATGAATCAGAGCACGATTCGCGTCTAACACAAACTCACTGTTTTCACCGTCCTGTAACTCGGCACCTGAGAGATGTAGACCGTGTTTGAAAAAGCAATAAGCTTGCGCTCCCAGCCTAGAGCATGAATCATAGCACGATTCGCGTCTAACACAAACTCACTGTTTTCACCGTCCTGTAACTCGGCACCTGAGAGGTGTAGACCGTGTTTGAAAAAGCAATAAGCTTGCGCTCCCAGCCTAGAGCATGAATCAGAGCACGATTCGCGTCTAACACAAACTCACTGTTTTCACCGTCCTGTAACTCGGCACCTGAGAGGTGTAGACCGTGTTTGAGAAAGCAATAAGCTTGCGCTCCCAGCTTAGAGCATGAATCAGAGCACGATTCGCGTCTAACACAAACTCACTGTTTTCACCGTCCTGTACCTCGGCACCTGAGAGGTGTAGACCGTGTTTGAAAAAGCATTACGCTTGCGCTCCCAGCCTAGTGCATCAATCCCAGCACGATTCGCGTCTAACACAAACTCACTGTTTTCACCGTCCTGTACCTCGGCACCTGAGAGGTGTAGACCGTGTTTGAAAAAGCAAAAAGCTTGCGCTCCCAGCCTAGAGCATGAATCAGAGCACGATTCGCGTCTAACACAAACTCACTGTTTTCACTGTCCTGTAACTCGGCACCTGAGAGGAGTAGACCGTGTTTGAAAAAGCAATAAGCTTTAGCTCCCAGCCTAGAGCATGAATTCGCGTCTAACACAAACTCACTGTTTTCACCGTCCTGTAACTCGGCACCTGAGAGGTGTAGACCGTGTTTGAAAAAGCAATAAGCTTGCGCTCCCAGCCTAGAGCATGAATCAGAGCACGATTCGCGTCTAACACAAACTCACTGTTTTCACCGTCCTGTAACTCGGCACCTGAGAGGAGTAGACCGTGTTTGAAAAAGCAATAAGCTTTAGCTCCCAGCCTAGAGCATGAATCAGAGCACAATTCGCGTCTAACACAAACTCACTGTTTTCACCGTCCTGTAACTCGGCACCTGAGAGGTGTAGACCGTGTTTGAAAAAGCAATAAGCTTGCTCTCCCAGCCTAGAGCATGAATCAGAGCACGATTCGCGTCTAACACAAACTCACTGTTTTCACCGTCCTGTAACTCGGCACCTGAGAGGTGTAGACCGTGTTTGAAAAAGCAATAAGCTTGCGCTCCCAGCCTAAAGCATGAATCAGAGCACGATTCGCGTCTAACACAAACTCACTGTTTTCACCGTCCTGTAACTCGGCACCTGAGAGGTGTAGACCGTGTTTGAAAAAGCAATAAGCTTGCGCTCCCAGCCTAGAGCATGAATCAGAGCACGATTCGCGTCTAACACAAACTCACTGTTTTCACCGTCCTGTACCTCGGCACCTGAGAGGTGTAGACCGTGTTTGAAAAAGCATTACGCTTGCGCTCCCAGCCTAGAGCATGAATCATAGCACGATTCGCGTCTAACACAAACTCACTGTTTTCACCGTTCTGTAACTCGGCACCTGAGAGGTGTAGACCGTGTTTGAAAAAGCAATAAGCTTGCGCTCCCAGCCTAGAGCATGAATCAGAGCACGATTCGCGTCTAACACAAACTCACTGTTTTCACCGTCCTGTAACTCGGCACCTGAGAGGTGTAGACCGTGTTTGAAAAAAGCAATAAGCTTGCGCTCCCAGCCTAGAGCATGAATCAGAGCACGATTCGCGTCTAACACAAACTCACTGTTTTCACCGTCCTGTAACTCGGCACCTGAGAGGTGTAGACCGTGTTTGAGAAAGCAATAAGCTTGCGCTCCCAGCCTAGAGCATGAATCAGAGCACGATTCGCGTCTAACACAAACTCACTGTTTTCACCGTCCTGTACCTCGGCACCTGAGAGGTGTAGACCGTGTTTGAAAAAGCATTACGCTTGCGCTCCCAGCCTAGAGCATCAATCCCAGCACGATTCGCGTCTAACACAAACTCACTGTTTTCACCGTCCTGTACCTCGGCACCTGAGAGGTGTAGACCGTGTTTGAAAAAGCAAAAAGCTTGCGCTCCCAGCCTAGAGCATGAATCAGAGCACGATTCGCGTCTAACACAAACTCACTGTTTTCACTGTCCTGTAACTCGGCACCTGAGAGGAGTAGACCGTGTTTGAAAAAGCAATAAGCTTTAGCTCCCAGCCTAGAGCATGAATTCGCGTCTAACACAAACTCACTGTTTTCACCGTCCTGTACCTCGGCACCTGAGAGGTGTAGACCGTGTTTGAAAAAGCATTACGCTTGCGCTCCCAGCCTAGAGCATGAATCCAAGCACGATTCGCGTCTAACATAAACTCACTGTTTTCACCGTCCTGTAACTCGGCACCTGAGAGGTGTAGACCGTGTTTGAAAAAGCAATAAGCTTGCGCTCCCAGCCTAGAGCATGAATCAGAGCACGATTCGCGTCTAACACAAACTCACTGTTTTCACCGTCCTGTAACTCGGCACCTGAGAGGTGTAGACCGTGTTTGAAACAGCAATAAGCTTGCGCTCCCAGCCTAGAGCATCAATACCAGCACGATTCGCGTCTAACACAAACTCACTGTTTTCACCGTCCTGTACCTCGGCACCTGAGAGGTGTAGACCGTGTTTGAAAAAGCAATAAGCTTGCGCTCCCAGCCTAGAGCATGAATCAGAGCACGATTCGCGTCTAACACAAACTCACTGTTTTCACCGTCCTGTAACTCGGCACCTGAGAGGAGTAGACCGTGTTTGAAAAACCAATAAGCTTTAGCTCCCAGCCTAGAGCATGAATCAGAGCACGATTCGCGTCTAACACAAACTCACTGTTTTCACCGTCCTGTAACTCGGCACCTGAGAGGTGTAGACCGTGTTTGAAAAAGCAATAAGCTTTAGCTCCCAGCCTAGAGCATGAATCAGAGCACGATTCGCGTCTAACACAAACTCACTGTTTTCACCGTCCTGTACCTCGGCACCTGAGAGGTGTAGACCGTGTTTGAAAAAGCATTACGCTTGCGCTCCCAGCCTAGAGCATGAATCCAAGCACGATTCGCGTCTAACATAAACTCACTCTTTTCACCGTCCTGTAACTCGGCACCTGAGAGGTGTAGACCGTGTTTGAAAAAGCAATAAGCTTGCGCTCCCAGCCTAGAGCATGAATCAGAGCACGATTCGCGTCTAACACAAACTCACTGTTTTCACCGTCCTGTAACTCGGCACCTGAGAGGTGTAGACCGTGTTTGAAACAGCAATAAGCTTGCGCTCCCAGCCTAGAGCATCAATACCAGCACGATTCGCGTCTAACACAAACTCACTGTTTTCACCGTCCTGTACCTCGGCACCTGAGAGGTGTAGACCGTGTTTGAAAAAGCAAAAAGCTTGCGCTCCCAGCCTAGAGCATGAATCAGAGCACGATTCGCGTCTAACACAAACTCACTGTTTTCACAGTCCTGTAACTCGGCACCTGAGAGGTGTAGACCGTGTTTGAGAAAGCAATAAGCTTGCGCTCCCAGCCTAGAGCATGAATCAGAGCACGATTCGCGTCTGACACAAACTCACTGTTTTCACCGTCCTGTAACTCGGCACCTGAGAGATGTCGACCGTGTTTGAAAAAGCAATAAGCTTTAGCTCCCAGCCTAGAGCATGAATCATAGCACGATTCGCGTCTAACACAAACTCACTGTTTTCACCGTCCTGTAACTCGGCACCTGAAAGATGTAGACCGTGTTTGAAAAAGCAATAAGCTTGCGCTCCCAGCCTAGAGCATGAATCATAGCACGATTCGCGTCTAACACAAACTCACTGTTTTCACCGTCCTGTAACTCGGCACCTGAGAGGTGTAGACCGTGTTTGAGAAAGCAATAAGCTTGCGCTCCCAGCCTAGAGCATGAATCAGAGCACGATTCGCGTCTAACACAAACTCACTGTTTTCACCGTCCTGTACCTCGGCACCTGAGAGGTGTAGACCGTGTTTGAAAAAGCATTACGCTTGCGCTCCCAGCCTAGAGCATCAATACCAGCACGATTCGCGTCTAACACAAACTCACTGTTTTCACCGTCCTGTACCTCGGCACCTGAGAGGTGTAGACCGTGTTTGAAAAAGCAAAAAGCTTGCGCTCCCAGCCTAGAGCATGAATCAGAGCACGATTCGCGTCTAACACAAACTCACTGTTTTCACCGTCCTGTAACTCGGCACCTGAGAGATGTAGACCGTGTTTGAAAAAGCAATAAGCTTGCGCTCCCAGCCTAGAGCATGAATCATAGCACGATTCGCGTCTAACACAAACTCACTGTTTTCACCGTCCTGTAACTCGGCACCTGAGAGGTGTAGACCGTGTTTGAAAAAGCAATAAGCTTGCGCTCCCAGCCTAGAGCATGAATCAGAGCACGATTCGCGTCTAACACAAACTCACTGTTTTCACCGTCCTGTAACTCGGCACCTGAGAGGTGTAGACCGTGTTTGAGAAAGCAATAAGCTTGCGCTCCCAGCCTAGAGCATGAATCAGAGCACGATTCGCGTCTAACACAAACTCACTGTTTTCACCGTCCTGTACCTCGGCACCTGAGAGGTGTAGACCGTGTTTGAAAAAGCATTACGCTTGCGCTCCCAGCCTAGAGCATCAATCCCAGCACGATTCGCGTCTAACACAAACTCACTGTTTTCACCGTCCTGTACCTCGGCACCTGAGAGGTGTAGACCGTGTTTGAAAAAGCAAAAAGCTTGCGCTCCCAGCCTAGAGCATGAATCAGAGCACGATTCGCGTCTAACACAAACTCACTGTTTTCACTGTCCTGTAACTCGGCACCTGAGAGGAGTAGACCGTGTTTGAAAAAGCAATAAGCTTTAGCTCCCAGCCTAGAGCATGAATTCGCGTCTAACACAAACTCACTGTTTTCACCGTCCTGTAACTCGGCACCTGAGAGGTGTAGACCGTGTTTGAAAAAGCAATAAGTTTGCGCTCCCAGCCTAGAGCATGAATCAGAGCACGATTCGCGTCTAACACAAACTCACTGTTTTCACCGTCCTGTAACTCGGCACCTGAGAGGAGTAGACCGTGTTTGAAAAAGCAATAAGCTTTAGCTCCCAGCCTAGAGCATGAATCAGAGCACAATTCGCGTCTAACACAAACTCACTGTTTTCACCGTCCTGTAACTCGGCACCTGAGAGGTGTAGACCGTGTTTGAAAAAGCAATAAGCTTGCTCTCCCAGCCTAGAGCATGAATCAGAGCACGATTCGCGTCTAACACAAACTCACTGTTTTCACCGTCCTGTAACTCGGCACCTGAGAGGTGTAGACCGTGTTTGAAAAAGCAATAAGCTTGCGCTCCCAGCCTAAAGCATGAATCAGAGCACGATTCGCGTCTAACACAAACTCACTGTTTTCACCGTCCTGTAACTCGGCACCTGAGAGGTGTAGACCGTGTTTGAAAAAGCAATAAGCTTGCGCTCCCAGCCTAGAGCATGAATCAGAGCACGATTCGCGTCTAACACAAACTCACTGTTTTCACCGTTCTGTAACTCGGCACCTGAGAGGTGTAGACCGTGTTTGAAAAAGCAATAAGCTTGCGCTCCCAGCCTAGAGCATGAATCAGAGCACGATTCGCGTCTAACACAAACTCACTGTTTTCACCGTCCTGTAACTCGGCACCTGAGAGATGTCGACCGTGTTTGAAAAAGCAATAAGCTTTAGCTCCCAGCCTAGAGCATGAATCAGAGCACGATTCGCGTCTAACACAAACTCACTGTTTTCACCGTCCTGTAACTCGGCACCTGAAAGATGTAGACCGTGTTTGAAAAAGCAATAAGCTTGCGCTCCCAGCCTAGAGCATGAATCATAGCACGATTCGCGTCTAACACAAACTCACTGTTTTCACCGTCCTGTAACTCGGCACCTGAGAGGTGTAGACCGTGTTTGAGAAAGCAATAAGCTTGCGCTCCCAGCCTAGAGCATGAATCAGAGCACGATTCGCGTCTAATACAAACTCACTGTTTTCACCGTGCTGTACCTCGGCACCTGAGAGGTGTAGACCGTGTTTGAAAAAGCATTACGCTTGCGCTCCCAGCCTAGAGCATGAATCAGAGCACGATTCGCGTCTAACGCAAACTCACTGTTTTCACCGTTCTGTAACTCGGCACCTGAGAGGTGTAGACCGTGTTTGAAAAAGCAATAAGCTTTAGCTCCCAGCCTAGAGCATGAATTCGCGTCTAACACAAACTCACTGTTTTCACCGTCCTGTAACTCGGCACCTGAGAGGTGTAGACCGTGTTTGAAAAAGCAATAAGCTTGCGCTCCCAGCCTAGAGCATGAATCAGAGCACGATTCGCGTCTAACACAAACTCACTGTTTTCACCGTCCTGTAACTCGGCACCTGAGAGGAGTAGACCGTGTTTGAAAAAGCAATAAGCTTTAGCTCCCAGCCTAGAGCATGAATCAGAGCACAATTCGCGTCTAACACAAACTCACTGTTTTCACCGTCCTGTAACTCGGCACCTGAGAGGTGTAGACCGTGTTTGAAAAAGCAATAAGCTTGCTCTCCCAGCCTAGAGCATGAATCAGAGCACGATTCGCGTCTAACACAAACTCACTGTTTTCACCGTCCTGTAACTCGGCACCTGAGAGGTGTAGACCGTGTTTGAAAAAGCAATAAGCTTGCGCTCCCAGCCTAAAGCATGAATCAGAGCACGATTCGCGTCTAACACAAACTCACTGTTTTCACCGTCCTGTAACTCGGCACCTGAGAGGTGTAGACCGTGTTTGAAAAAGCAATAAGCTTGCGCTCCCAGCCTAGAGCATGAATCAGAGCACGATTCGCGTCTAACACAAACTCACTGTTTTCACCGTCCTGTACCTCGGCACCTGAGAGGTGTAGACCGTGTTTGAAAAAGCATTACGCTTGCGCTCCCAGCCTAGAGCATGAATCAGAGCACGATTCGCGTCTAACACAAACTCACTGTTTTCACCGTTCTGTAACTCGGCACCTGAGAGGTGTAGACCGTGTTTGAAAAAGCAATAAGCTTGCGCTCCCAGCCTAGAGCATGAATCAGAGCACGATTCGCGTCTAACACAAACTCACTGTTTTCACCGTCCTGTAACTCGGCACCTGAGAGATGTCGACCGTGTTTGAAAAAGCAATAAGCTTTAGCTCCCAGCCTAGAGCATGAATCAGAGCACGATTCGCGTCTAACACAAACTCACTGTTTTCACCGTCCTGTAACTCGGCACCTGAAAGATGTAGACCGTGTTTGAAAAA
The DNA here is from genome assembly GCF_035609145.1 of Eleutherodactylus coqui. Lineage (NCBI taxonomy): Eukaryota > Metazoa > Chordata > Amphibia > Anura > Eleutherodactylidae > Eleutherodactylus > Eleutherodactylus coqui. Next base: position 130,852 of record NW_027102191.1, on the reverse strand, counting down.
GCAATAAGCTTGCGCTCCCAGCCTAGAGCATGAATCATAGCACGATTCGCGTCTAACACAAACTCACTGTTTTCACCGTTCTGTAACTCGGCACCTGAGAGGTGTAGACCGTGTTTGAAAAAGCAATAAGCTTGCGCTCCCAGCCTAGAGCATGAATCAGAGCACGATTCGCGTCTAACACAAACTCACTGTTTTCACCGTCCTGTAACTCGGCACCTGAGAGGTGTAGACCGTGTTTGAAAAAGCAATAAGCTTGCGCTCCCAGCCTAGAGCATGAATCAGAGCACGATTCGCGTCTAACACAAACTCACTGTTTTCACCGTCCTGTAACTCGGCACCTGAGAGGTGTAGACCGTGTTTGAGAAAGCAATAAGCTTGCGCTCCCAGCCTAGAGCATGAATCAGAGCACGATTCGCGTCTAACACAAACTCACTGTTTTCACCGTCCTGTACCTCGGCACCTGAGAGGTGTAGACCGTGTTTGAAAAAGCATTACGCTTGCGCTCCCAGCCTAGAGCATCAATCCCAGCACGATTCGCGTCTAACACAAACTCACTGTTTTCACCGTCCTGTACCTCGGCACCTGAGAGGTGTAGACCGTGTTTGAAAAAGCAAAAAGCTTGCGCTCCCAGCCTAGAGCATGAATCAGAGCACGATTCGCGTCTAACACAAACTCACTGTTTTCACTGTCCTGTAACTCGGCACCTGAGAGGAGTAGACCGTGTTTGAAAAAGCAATAAGCTTTAGCTCCCAGCCTAGAGCATGAATCAGAGCACGATTCGCGTCTAACACAAACTCACTGTTTTCACCGTCCTGTAACTCGGCACCTGAGAGGAGTAGACCGTGTTTGAAAAAGCAATAAGCTTTAGCTCCCAGCCTAGAGCATGAATCAGAGCACAATTCGCGTCTAACACAAACTCACTGTTTTCACCGTCCTGTAACTCGGCACCTGAGAGGTGTAGACCGTGTTTGAAAAAGCAATAAGCTTGCTCTCCCAGCCTAGAGCATGAATCAGAGCACGATTCGCGTCTAACACAAACTCACTGTTTTCACCGTCCTGTAACTCGGCACCTGAGAGGTGTAGACCGTGTTTGAAAAAGCAATAAGCTTTAGCTCCCAGCCTAGAGCATGAATCAGAGCACAATTCGCGTCTAACACAAACTCACTGTTTTCACCGTCCTGTACCTCGGCACCTGAGAGGTGTAGACCGTGTTTGAAAAAGCAAAAAGCTTGCGCTCCCAGCCTAGAGCATGAATCAGAGCACGATTCGCGTCTAACACAAACTCACTGTTTTCACTGTCCTGTAACTCGGCACCTGAGAGGAGTAGACCGTGTTTGAAAAAGCAATAAGCTTTAGCTCCCAGCCTAGAGCATGAATTCGCGTCTAACACAAACTCACTGTTTTCACCGTCCCGTAACTCGGCACCTGAGAGGTGTAGACCGTGTTTGAAAAAGCAATAAGCTTGCGCTCCCAGCCTAGAGCATGAATCAGAGCACGATTCGCGTCTAACACAAACTCACTGTTTTCACCGTCCTGTAACTCGGCACCTGAGAGGAGTAGACCGTGTTTGAAAAAGCAATAAGCTTTAGCTCCCAGCCTAGAGCATGAATCAGAGCACAATTCGCGTCTAACACAAACTCACTGTTTTCACCGTCCTGTAACTCGGCACCTGAGAGGTGTAGACCGTGTTTGAAAAAGCAATAAGCTTGCTCTCCCAGCCTAGAGCATGAATCAGAGCACGATTCGCGTCTAACACAAACTCACTGTTTTCACCGTCCTGTAACTCGGCACCTGAGAGGTGTAGACCGTGTTTGAAAAAGCAATAAGCTTGCGCTCCCAGCCTAAAGCATGAATCAGAGCACGATTCGCGTCTAACACAAACTCACTGTTTTCACCGTCCTGTAACTCGGCACCTGAGAGGTGTAGACCGTGTTTGAAAAAGCAATAAGCTTGCGCTCCCAGCCTAGAGCATGAATCAGAGCACGATTCGCGTCTAACACAAACTCACTGTTTTCACCGTTCTGTAACTCGGCACCTGAGAGGTGTAGACCGTGTTTGAAAAAGCAATAAGCTTGCGCTCCCAGCCTAGAGCATGAATCAGAGCACGATTCGCGTCTAACACAAACTCACTGTTTTCACCGTCCTGTAACTCGGCACCTGAGAGATGTCGACCGTGTTTGAAAAAGCAATAAGCTTTAGCTCCCAGCCTAGAGCATGAATCAGAGCACGATTCGCGTCTAACACAAACTCACTGTTTTCACCGTCCTGTAACTCGGCACCTGAAAGATGTAGACCGTGTTTGAAAAAGCAATAAGCTTGCGCTCCCAGCCTAGAGCATGAATCATAGCACGATTCGCGTCTAACACAAACTCACTGTTTTCACCGTCCTGTAACTCGGCACCTGAGAGGTGTAGACCGTGTTTGAGAAAGCAATAAGCTTGCGCTCCCAGCCTAGAGCATGAATCAGAGCACGATTCGCGTCTAACACAAACTCACTGTTTTCACCGTGCTGTACCTCGGCACCTGAGAGGTGTAGACCGTGTTTGAAAAAGCATTACGCTTGCGCTCCCAGCCTAGAGTATGAATCAGAGCACGATTCGCGTCTAACGCAAACTCACTGTTTTCACCGTTCTGTAACTCGGCACCTGAGAGGTGTAGACCGTGTTTGAAAAAGCAATAAGCTTTAGCTCCCAGCCTAGAGCATGAATTCGCGTCTAACACAAACTCACTGTTTTCACCGTCCTGTAACTCGGCACCTGAGAGGTGTAGACCGTGTTTGAAAAAGCAATAAGCTTGCGCTCCCAGCCTAGAGCATGAATCATAGCACGATTCGCGTCTAACACAAACTCACTGTTTTCACCGTCCTGTAACTCGGCACCTGAGAGGAGTAGACCGTGTTTGAAAAAGCAATAAGCTTGCGCTCCCAGCCTAGAGCATGAATCAGAGCACGATTCGCGTCTAACACAAACTCACTGTTTTCACCGTCCTGTAACTCGGCACCTGAGAGGTGTAGACCGTGTTTGAAAAAGCAATAAGCTTGCGCTCCCAGCCTAGAGCATGAATCAGAGCACGATTCGCGTCTAACACAAACTCACTGTTTTCACCGTCCTGTAACTCGGCACCTGAGAGGTGTAGACCGTGTTTGAGAAAGCAATAAGCTTGCGCTCCCAGCCTAGAGCATGAATCAGAGCACGATTCGCGTCTAACACAAACTCACTGTTTTCACCGTCCTGTACCTCGGCACCTGAGAGGTGTAGACCGTGTTTGAAAAAGCATTACGCTTGCGCTCCCAGCCTAGAGCATCAATCCCAGCACGATTCGCGTCTAACACAAACTCACTGTTTTCACCGTCCTGTACCTCGGCACCTGAGAGGTGTAGACCGTGTTTGAAAAAGCAAAAAGCTTGCGCTCCCAGCCTAGAGCATGAATCAGAGCACGATTCGCGTCTAACACAAACTCACTGTTTTCACTGTCCTGTAACTCGGCACCTGAGAGGAGTAGACCGTGTTTGAAAAAGCAATAAGCTTTAGCTCCCAGCCTAGAGCATGAATTCGCGTCTAACACAAACTCACTGTTTTCACCGTCCTGTAACTCGGCACCTGAGAGGTGTAGACCGTGTTTGAAAAAGCAATAAGCTTGCGCTCCCAGCCTAAAGCATGAATCAGAGCACGATTCGCGTCTAACACAAACTCACTGTTTTCACCGTCCTGTAACTCGGCACCTGAGAGGTGTAGACCGTGTTTGAAAAAGCAATAAGCTTGCGCTCCCAGCCTAGAGCATGAATCAGAGCACGATTCGCGTCTAACACAAACTCACTGTTTTCACCGTTCTGTAACTCGGCACCTGAGAGGTGTAGACCGTGTTTGAAAAAGCAATAAGCTTGCGCTCCCAGCCTAGAGCATGAATCAGAGCACGATTCGCGTCTAACACAAACTCACTGTTTTCACCGTCCTGTAACTCGGCACCTGAGAGATGTCGACCGTGTTTGAAAAAGCAATAAGCTTTAGCTCCCAGCCTAGAGCATGAATCAGAGCACGATTCGCGTCTAACACAAACTCACTGTTTTCACCGTCCTGTAACTCGGCACCTGAAAGATGTAGACCGTGTTTGAAAAAGCAATAAGCTTGCGCTCCCAGCCTAGAGCATGAATCATAGCACGATTCGCGTCTAACACAAACTCACTGTTTTCACCGTCCTGTAACTCGGCACCTGAGAGGTGTAGACCGTGTTTGAGAAAGCAATAAGCTTGCGCTCCCAGCCTAGAGCATGAATCAGAGCACGATTCGCGTCTAATACAAACTCACTGTTTTCACCGTGCTGTACCTCGGCACCTGAGAGGTGTAGACCGTGTTTGAAAAAGCATTACGCTTGCGCTCCCAGCCTAGAGCATGAATCAGAGCACGATTCGCGTCTAACGCAAACTCACTGTTTTCACCGTTCTGTAACTCGGCACCTGAGAGGTGTAGACCGTGTTTGAAAAAGCAATAAGCTTTAGCTCCCAGCCTAGAGCATGAATTCGCGTCTAACACAAACTCACTGTTTTCACCGTCCTGTAACTCGGCACCTGAGAGGTGTAGACCGTGTTTGAAAAAGCAATAAGCTTGCGCTCCCAGCCTAGAGCATGAATCAGAGCACGATTCGCGTCTAACACAAACTCACTGTTTTCACCGTCCTGTAACTCGGCACCTGAGAGGAGTAGACCGTGTTTGAAAAAGCAATAAGCTTTAGCTCCCAGCCTAGAGCATGAATCAGAGCACAATTCGCGTCTAACACAAACTCACTGTTTTCACCGTCCTGTAACTCGGCACCTGAGAGGTGTAGACCGTGTTTGAAAAAGCAATAAGCTTGCTCTCCCAGCCTAGAGCATGAATCAGAGCACGATTCGCGTCTAACACAAACTCACTGTTTTCACCGTCCTGTAACTCGGCACCTGAGAGGTGTAGACCGTGTTTGAAAAAGCAATAAGCTTGCGCTCCCAGCCTAAAGCATGAATCAGAGCACGATTCGCGTCTAACACAAACTCACTGTTTTCACCGTCCTGTAACTCGGCACCTGAGAGGTGTAGACCGTGTTTGAAAAAGCAATAAGCTTGCGCTCCCAGCCTAGAGCATGAATCAGAGCACGATTCGCGTCTAACACAAACTCACTGTTTTCACCGTCCTGTACCTCGGCACCTGAGAGGTGTAGACCGTGTTTGAAAAAGCATTACGCTTGCGCTCCCAGCCTAGAGCATGAATCAGAGCACGATTCGCGTCTAACACAAACTCACTGTTTTCACCGTTCTGTAACTCGGCACCTGAGAGGTGTAGACCGTGTTTGAAAAAGCAATAAGCTTGCGCTCCCAGCCTAGAGCATGAATCAGAGCACGATTCGCGTCTAACACAAACTCACTGTTTTCACCGTCCTGTAACTCGGCACCTGAGAGATGTCGACCGTGTTTGAAAAAGCAATAAGCTTTAGCTCCCAGCCTAGAGCATGAATCAGAGCACGATTCGCGTCTAACACAAACTCACTGTTTTCACCGTCCTGTAACTCGGCACCTGAAAGATGTAGACCGTGTTTGAAAAAGCAATAAGCTTGCGCTCCCAGCCTAGAGCATGAATCATAGCACGATTCGCGTCTAACACAAACTCACTGTTTTCACCGTTCTGTAACTCGGCACCTGAGAGGTGTAGACCGTGTTTGAAAAAGCAATAAGCTTGCGCTCCCAGCCTAGAGCATGAATCAGAGCACGATTCGCGTCTAACACAAACTCACTGTTTTCACCGTCCTGTAACTCGGCACCTGAGAGGTGTAGACCGTGTTTGAAAAAGCAATAAGCTTGCGCTCCCAGCCTAGAGCATGAATCAGAGCACGATTCGCGTCTAACACAAACTCACTGTTTTCACCGTCCTGTAACTCGGCACCTGAGAGGTGTAGACCGTGTTTGAGAAAGCAATAAGCTTGCGCTCCCAGCCTAGAGCATGAATCAGAGCACGATTCGCGTCTAACACAAACTCACTGTTTTCACCGTCCTGTACCTCGGCACCTGAGAGGTGTAGACCGTGTTTGAAAAAGCATTACGCTTGCGCTCCCAGCCTAGAGCATCAATCCCAGCACGATTCGCGTCTAACACAAACTCACTGTTTTCACCGTCCTGTACCTCGGCACCTGAGAGGTGTAGACCGTGTTTGAAAAAGCAAAAAGCTTGCGCTCCCAGCCTAGAGCATGAATCAGAGCACGATTCGCGTCTAACACAAACTCACTGTTTTCACTGTCCTGTAACTCGGCACCTGAGAGGAGTAGACCGTGTTTGAAAAAGCAATAAGCTTTAGCTCCCAGCCTAGAGCATGAATCAGAGCACGATTCGCGTCTAACACAAACTCACTGTTTTCACCGTCCTGTAACTCGGCACCTGAGAGGAGTAGACCGTGTTTGAAAAAGCAATAAGCTTTAGCTCCCAGCCTAGAGCATGAATCAGAGCACAATTCGCGTCTAACACAAACTCACTGTTTTCACCGTCCTGTAACTCGGCACCTGAGAGGTGTAGACCGTGTTTGAAAAAGCAATAAGCTTGCTCTCCCAGCCTAGAGCATGAATCAGAGCACGATTCGCGTCTAACACAAACTCACTGTTTTCACCGTCCTGTAACTCGGCACCTGAGAGGTGTAGACCGTGTTTGAAAAAGCAATAAGCTTTAGCTCCCAGCCTAGAGCATGAATCAGAGCACAATTCGCGTCTAACACAAACTCACTGTTTTCACCGTCCTGTACCTCGGCACCTGAGAGGTGTAGACCGTGTTTGAAAAAGCAAAAAGCTTGCGCTCCCAGCCTAGAGCATGAATCAGAGCACGATTCGCGTCTAACACAAACTCACTGTTTTCACTGTCCTGTAACTCGGCACCTGAGAGGAGTAGACCGTGTTTGAAAAAGCAATAAGCTTTAGCTCCCAGCCTAGAGCATGAATTCGCGTCTAACACAAACTCACTGTTTTCACCGTCCCGTAACTCGGCACCTGAGAGGTGTAGACCGTGTTTGAAAAAGCAATAAGCTTGCGCTCCCAGCCTAGAGCATGAATCAGAGCACGATTCGCGTCTAACACAAACTCACTGTTTTCACCGTCCTGTAACTCGGCACCTGAGAGGAGTAGACCGTGTTTGAAAAAGCAATAAGCTTTAGCTCCCAGCCTAGAGCATGAATCAGAGCACAATTCGCGTCTAACACAAACTCACTGTTTTCACCGTCCTGTAACTCGGCACCTGAGAGGTGTAGACCGTGTTTGAAAAAGCAATAAGCTTGCTCTCCCAGCCTAGAGCATGAATCAGAGCACGATTCGCGTCTAACACAAACTCACTGTTTTCACCGTCCTGTAACTCGGCACCTGAGAGGTGTAGACCGTGTTTGAAAAAGCAATAAGCTTGCGCTCCCAGCCTAAAGCATGAATCAGAGCACGATTCGCGTCTAACACAAACTCACTGTTTTCACCGTCCTGTAACTCGGCACCTGAGAGGTGTAGACCGTGTTTGAAAAAGCAATAAGCTTGCGCTCCCAGCCTAGAGCATGAATCAGAGCACGATTCGCGTCTAACACAAACTCACTGTTTTCACCGTTCTGTAACTCGGCACCTGAGAGGTGTAGACCGTGTTTGAAAAAGCAATAAGCTTGCGCTCCCAGCCTAGAGCATGAATCAGAGCACGATTCGCGTCTAACACAAACTCACTGTTTTCACCGTCCTGTAACTCGGCACCTGAGAGATGTCGACCGTGTTTGAAAAAGCAATAAGCTTTAGCTCCCAGCCTAGAGCATGAATCAGAGCACGATTCGCGTCTAACACAAACTCACTGTTTTCACCGTCCTGTAACTCGGCACCTGAAAGATGTAGACCGTGTTTGAAAAAGCAATAAGCTTGCGCTCCCAGCCTAGAGCATGAATCATAGCACGATTCGCGTCTAACACAAACTCACTGTTTTCACCGTCCTGTAACTCGGCACCTGAGAGGTGTAGACCGTGTTTGAGAAAGCAATAAGCTTGCGCTCCCAGCCTAGAGCATGAATCAGAGCACGATTCGCGTCTAACACAAACTCACTGTTTTCACCGTGCTGTACCTCGGCACCTGAGAGGTGTAGACCGTGTTTGAAAAAGCATTACGCTTGCGCTCCCAGCCTAGAGTATGAATCAGAGCACGATTCGCGTCTAACGCAAACTCACTGTTTTCACCGTTCTGTAACTCGGCACCTGAGAGGTGTAGACCGTGTTTGAAAAAGCAATAAGCTTTAGCTCCCAGCCTAGAGCATGAATTCGCGTCTAACACAAACTCACTGTTTTCACCGTCCTGTAACTCGGCACCTGAGAGGTGTAGACCGTGTTTGAAAAAGCAATAAGCTTGCGCTCCCAGCCTAGAGCATGAATCATAGCACGATTCGCGTCTAACACAAACTCACTGTTTTCACCGTCCTGTAACTCGGCACCTGAGAGGAGTAGACCGTGTTTGAAAAAGCAATAAGCTTGCGCTCCCAGCCTAGAGCATGAATCAGAGCACGATTCGCGTCTAACACAAACTCACTGTTTTCACCGTCCTGTAACTCGGCACCTGAGAGGTGTAGACCGTGTTTGAAAAAGCAATAAGCTTGCGCTCCCAGCCTAGAGCATGAATCAGAGCACGATTCGCGTCTAACACAAACTCACTGTTTTCACCGTCCTGTAACTCGGCACCTGAGAGGTGTAGACCGTGTTTGAGAAAGCAATAAGCTTGCGCTCCCAGCCTAGAGCATGAATCAGAGCACGATTCGCGTCTAACACAAACTCACTGTTTTCACCGTCCTGTACCTCGGCACCTGAGAGGTGTAGACCGTGTTTGAAAAAGCATTACGCTTGCGCTCCCAGCCTAGAGCATCAATCCCAGCACGATTCGCGTCTAACACAAACTCACTGTTTTCACCGTCCTGTACCTCGGCACCTGAGAGGTGTAGACCGTGTTTGAAAAAGCAAAAAGCTTGCGCTCCCAGCCTAGAGCATGAATCAGAGCACGATTCGCGTCTAACACAAACTCACTGTTTTCACTGTCCTGTAACTCGGCACCTGAGAGGAGTAGACCGTGTTTGAAAAAGCAATAAGCTTTAGCTCCCAGCCTAGAGCATGAATTCGCGTCTAACACAAACTCACTGTTTTCACCGTCCTGTAACTCGGCACCTGAGAGGTGTAGACCGTGTTTGAAAAAGCAATAAGCTTGCGCTCCCAGCCTAGAGCATGAATCAGAGCACGATTCGCGTCTAACACAAACTCACTGTTTTCACCGTCCTGTAACTCGGCACCTGAGAGGAGTAGACCGTGTTTGAAAAAGCAATAAGCTTTAGCTCCCAGCCTAGAGCATGAATCAGAGCACAATTCGCGTCTAACACAAACTCACTGTTTTCACCGTCCTGTAACTCGGCACCTGAGAGGTGTAGACCGTGTTTGAAAAAGCAATAAGCTTGCTCTCCCAGCCTAGAGCATGAATCAGAGCACGATTCGCGTCTAACACAAACTCACTGTTTTCACCGTCCTGTAACTCGGCACCTGAGAGGTGTAGACCGTGTTTGAAAAAGCAATAAGCTTGCGCTCCCAGCCTAAAGCATGAATCAGAGCACGATTCGCGTCTAACACAAACTCACTGTTTTCACCGTCCTGTAACTCGGCACCTGAGAGGTGTAGACCGTGTTTGAAAAAGCAATAAGCTTGCGCTCCCAGCCTAGAGCATGAATCAGAGCACGATTCGCGTCTAACACAAACTCACTGTTTTCACCGTCCTGTACCTCGGCACCTGAGAGGTGTAGACCGTGTTTGAAAAAGCATTACGCTTGCGCTCCCAGCCTAGAGCATGAATCAGAGCACGATTCGCGTCTAACACAAACTCACTGTTTTCACCGTTCTGTAACTCGGCACCAGAGAGATGTAGACCGTGTTTGAAAAAGCAAAAAGCTTGCGCTCCCAGCCTACAGCATGATTTAGCAGACTTAGCAGACTGCCAACACCATCGTGACCAAAGGACTAGTAGTCTAGTAGTATACATGCACACAGGAAATTCACATGGAATCCATGCCACTGACCCTGTGCTAAAAGGGGGGGGGGGGGGGTCGACAGTGGCCCAACCTAAGCGTAGACATCGCCCAAATAAGAGGGCGGCCCAGCGGTCTTCGGAACTGGGCCATAGCTGATCCTAGGAGCCACAGAACAGGACACACGCATGGCATATAACAGAGACGGAACAGAATACACAGAGATAGAAAACACTGCATACAGAAGCCAAAAATGCAACCACTACTAACAGATAGGCTGATTATAAAGAACAGGTATTACTTGACATTTTAGACAAAACGTGAAGCTAGCGGGCGAACTTCTAAGCTCCTGGTTATACCGCTATTCCCTACACTAACCATGAGTCCAGGAGACCCGGACAACGATCACACAGGAGATCTCTAATAAATCTCTAAACCGCTATAAGCTACATACTGTCCCTGCTTTTCTTCACCACAACTTTAATAGATCCAGACATCTCATTTGGACAATTAGTATGTTTTTCCGAAGCTTTGTTAGCTGTGTGCTAATTTGGTACAGTATTGTGATGGCACCTGTACGTTTGCAAGAAAATAAATAAAAGCTATTAGTGTATCCAAAAATGCCAAATAAAAAATAAAAATTCAAAAATTTTATGTAATCTGTTATCCGGCCTATAAGATGAAATTTTAACACAGCAAATTATTGTCCAAATTCGACGTACGTGTACACACGCGTACGTACATACACACGCGTACGTACGTACATACATACACGCACGTACATACATAAACGCATGTACGTACATACATGTACATACGTACATACATAGACGCACGTACATACACGCACGTACATACATACATACATACTCGCACGTACATACATACTCGCACGTACATACATACACGTACGTACATACATACACGTACGTACGTACATACATACATACATACATACATACATGCACGTACGTACATACATACACGCACGTACGTACATACATTGTGCATTTCGATCGCACAAACAAAATACGCAGCATACTATATTTTCTCGCACATTCTCATAGGGAAAGAACGCATATTATACTAATTGTCTATTTCACTAGCTGAGATAATCGTTGCGTGTTATTTCTTTGTCTGTGCAAATATGCGTAAGCTCGTCGGAATCCAGCCTAAATGTAAAAATATATCTTTATAAGGCCATTTTCACACTGTTTTTCCTCTCACTACGGTTCCATGTGTTTTTGGCGCTGCACTCCCATGTGTATCCAACATGTCCAACATGTCGGGGCTTCCTCTATATCAGTGATGGCGAACCTTTTAGAGACTGGGTACCCAAACTGCAACACAAAAGCCACTTATTTATCGCAAAGTGCCAACGTGTCAGGGGCGGGGCTGATCAGGACGTATGATTTTACCCCGTCGTTCTAAAAAGGACAGGGCCTCTTTAACCCTCTGCAATCCAATTTTGGATTCGGGGTTGCCTAGGGGCTTTTCTTTTTCTGCCTTATACTATGGCGCCTTCTGCTGGCTAAAGTTAGGGCTCCTTCCCACGGAGGGATTTCCGCTGCGTAATACGCTGTGTAAGTCCGCTGCATTGCCCGCAGCTATTAGGTTCTATTGAACCTAATAGCTCAATGCTCACGGTGCGGAATTCCATCGCGGAATTCCGCACTGTGAAATCACCCGACCTCACCCGCGGTATGCTTTATTTGCCGCGGGTGTACGCGTGGCCGGCCTCCATTCTAGTCAATGGAAGCCATCCGTCACGCTATCTTCCGCTGTAGCACAGCGGAAGATAGAGTAAAAAACGCTTCCCCGCCCACCGCCAGCCGCGTCATATGACCCAGTAGATTTTGGTAGGCCGCTGTCTCCCCCTTGTGTGCTGCATTAAAAATGCACTCAGCTAAAAATAAAAAAAGGTCCAGTTCTGTGGCTTCTCGGAGGAGATAGGGGTTCCCCCACCTCCCGTCTCCAAGCTGCAGTGGAGACTGACTAACATGGCTGCCGGTATTTATACTTCTAAATTGATGACATCACAATGCAGTGACATCAGCCTGCCAGACACCTGGCTCATTTGCATACAGTGTGTTGCAATAATAAAGTAATACAGTAACAAATATAAGTAAGGTAAAGGTATTGGGGCACAATCATTTGGCATAGTTTTGGCGCAGAGATTAGCGGTAGCTTGTGTGCTTGTCAAGAATCTGGCACTAGTTTTTGCTTAATGTTAAATATTCTTTAGGACTCCTTCACACGGGCGCAGCAATCTACAGCCGCAGTGAGGCTGAAAAAAACAAAAAAAACGCGTAATCATGCTATACTTCCGCCATGTATCACGTGATGCATGGCTTCAATTGACTGCAATGGACGCCGGCTGCGCGTTTTCCCGTGGCAATTAGAACATGGCACGATTTCTTTCATGCTGTGTGAACATTTAAAGGCAGTAAGCTATTATTAGGTTCATGAAACGCGGCAGAAATCCATCCGTGGGCATTAGCCCTAAGTCAGTAGATCATGCCTTGACTCCTCTTTTAGGTCCATTGACTGACTTGCCAAAATATATATTCACCTCAATTCACAGCGCATCTATGCTACAAAATCAGCGTGTATACCAGAACTATCCCCCAAACTATAAAGCTAACGTCACACGGACGAGTGCGATATCGGGCCGTGAATCACTCCCTCGCCAACATGCAATTTCCCCGCGGATGTGAGGCATTTTTATCTCAAAACCGCCTCGCATCACTTCGGGTAAGTAGCCGTGCCGGAGGATAGCTAGGAAAGCTGCAAAACGAATTTCCATACATGAATTAGCCCTATTAACGCGTTTCCTGCGCTAGATGAGAATCACACACACACACCGCTTTTTATTGCGGTATACTGTTTCTATTGATTTGAATGCGATTACTCAGACGTGAGCTCGGAAGCGGTGATTTTTAAGCGCTATCTGTCCTGTATTTGCGTTTTCTAACGCACCTCCCCACCCATCACAATTGTGGGGTGCATTAAAACCGCTTTACCATGCGTTCAAAAGTGCTGCTCAAAATTGAGGTAAAAAACCCACGATTTTAAGCTGTGTTTTCTGAACGCACGTCTTAGAGCAGCCTTAGGCCCCGTGCACACGGGCGGAAATTCCGCTGCCGGATTTCCTGCAGAATTTCCACCCATGGAAGCAGAAAAGAGAACGCAGCAGGTTCTATTTTACCGCGGATATCCGCAGCATAGAGCCTATTGTGCTCCGTGGTCGCGGATATACCCGCAGCCTATACGCAACTATATTGTAAAGAGAATTCTGAAGGCACCCATTGAAACAAATATGTTTGTGTGAAGCGGCCCTTACTGTACTTTTGTTAGCATGAATCAAGCACATTTGCAAGCGCAAAAAAACACGCAACCATGCCGCCATTTATTGAAATAGGCAATTAGTGTAATTAGAATAATACATGTTCTTCCCCTGCAGAAATGCACGAGAAAATAAAGGGGACTGCTTTTTTTTTGGACAAAATGCGCATGCAAAATACACTTATGTGAAGGAACTCGCTGCAATCAGCGGGTTCTACTGACGTGTATTTAGCATGTATATTTTTCATGCGTAATATGCTACGCAAATACATCTGTGTAAATCTGGCCGAAGAGCCCACGGTGGTATGCGTAAAACGCTGCCTCTCTGCGGTGAGAACACAATCGTGGACATGAGCCCTAAGGCTGGAGCTCTATGGAGTCTTTCGCCATGACATGGGTCATGTGACCAAAGATCGCTGTGCAGCCCTGTGAACTTGCATTCTCAAATATATCAATGGGGTCGCGCAAGTTCCCACAACCTATAGAGTGCTAAAACCTCACCGAGGTTGGATTTTTGCAATATATTGGTCGCAGCTACTTGTGAGTTGTATCGCAACTACATTGTCTTCAGTAAGGCCAGCTGCACACGACCGCTTCACATTCCGAATGCGGGATACCACAGCGGAATCTGGCCGTTACCCCAGCCGGCGACCCTGCGTTCCTGCAGATTCTGTAATGCAGATGACCGCGAGTGTGAAGGAAGTAGCAGTAGTATGTATCTTTCAATGCATGTGATTTGCTGCAGATCCTCCGTGTGGACGACGACTGCGGATTGAACAATAGGAAACCGGTGGTGTGAAGCCAGCCCGAGAGTGTGAGGTCGCAGGGCTATACAGCGATCTTGGTCACGTAGCACTAGTCTCATTGCATGACTACGACTCCGCCGTTCATGGGAACTCAGTGCTTGACATGACAACTCCCTGCTGTTGGCGCGACCACCAGTCACCCTTAAAAGTCAACAGAAAGTTAAAAAATGGTAAAATGTAATCTTCGCTCATATTCGTGAGGGGAGATGCATTTACATACCTAAGGCCCCCGGATTTACCCTTGGACCTCACCTCAGCTTCTGCGCACACGCCTGTCGTCAACGTTGGCCGATGCAAGAGCCGCAGATTGCCTGAGTAATTTAAGATATCCCTGCTCCTGGCTACCAAACATAGCTGAGAGCCTGGAGATTTCATGGTGGGCCGCAGTACGTGGTCCCCAGTCACGTGATTGCCATTAGCCAATGGATAACGGCGATCATGTAAAAGTAAAAGAGTTACAGCTTCACCTCCTGTCACGAATCCAATCCGTAAGGGAAGGTGAAAATATTTTCCTAAGGCCTCCGGCGATGTCCCCCGACGGGATCCTTATCCTCGGTTGGATAACGGCGATCATGTAAAAGTTAAGAAAAAGTTGAAGTTTAATCTCCCCTCTTTGATCGGTGAGAGGAGATGAAACTTCTTACCGGAGGCCTCCGTATTTGAACCTCGATGTGATCCTCCTCCGTGGACCTTCTCCGGCTTCTGCGCATGAACCTGCCTTAAAATGCCAGACACATGCGCAGCAGCTAGGGAGCCCGGTAAATTTTAAATCTCTGTGCTCCCGGCTAACAAAGGTCACCAAGAGCCTGGAGCAGTGATCGGTGGTCTCGTTGAGCTGTCCCTGGTCACGTGATAAAAAGGTAGCGATCTACCGAAGGCCGGTCTCACACGACTGATATAGAGGAAGCCCCGACATGTTGGATACACATGGGAGTGCAGCGCCAAAAACACATGGAACCGTAGTGAGAGGAAAAACAGTGTGAAAATGGCCTTATAAAGATATATTTTTACATTTAGGCTGGATTCCGACGAGCTTACGCATATTTGCACAGACAAAGAAATAACACGCAACGATTATCTCAGCTAGTGAAATAGACAATTAGTATAATATGCGTTCTTTCCCTATGAGAATGTGCGAGAAAATATAGTATGCTGCGTATTTTTTTGTGCGATCGAAATGCACAATGTATGTACGTACGTGCGTGTATGTATGTAAGTACGTGCGTGTATGTATGTACGTACGTGCGTGCATGTATGTACGTACGTGCGTGCATGTATGTACGTACGTGCGTGCATGTATGTATGTATGTACGTACGTGCGTGTTTGTATGTATGTACGTGCATGTATGTATGTACGTGCGTGTATGTATGTATGTGCGTGCGTGTATGTACGTGCGTGTATGTATGTACGTATGTACATGTATGTACGTATGTACATGTATGTACGTACATGCGTTTATGTATGTACGTGCGTGTATGTATGTACGCGTACGTACGTGTATGTATGTACGTACGTACGTACGTACGCGTGTGTATGTACGTACGCGTGTGTACACGTACGTCGAATTTGGACAATAATTTGCTGTGTTAAAATTTCATCTTATAGGCCGGATAACAGATTACATAAAATTTTTGAATTTTTATTTTTTATTTGGCATTTTTGGATACACTAATAGCTTTTATTTATTTTCTTGCAAACGTACAGGTGCCATCACAATACTGTACCAAATTAGCACACAGCTAACAAAGCTTCGGAAAAACATACTAATTGTCCAAATGAGATGTCTGGATCTATTAAAGTTGTGGTGAAGAAAAGCAGGGACAGTAAGGGAGGCCGGAACCGGGGCCCGCAGGGCCGTAGGTGAAGGCGATCATGACGGGGTTAACGGGGAGGAAAGGGTTAATATTTTAAATGAAAATAAGGTGAGGTGGAGGTTAAAAGGGAGGGGGTGTAATGAGGGGGAGCAAAGGTTTATGGGATAGAAAGAGCGGGAAGAAAAGGGGGAGGAGTCATTCCGGGAGCAGCAGAGGAAGAAGAAGGACCTGGAACCTGGACGGGGAGAAGAGTGAAGACCGAAGAAAAAAAGACAGCAGGATAAGAATTTAAGCGTGGCAGCTGAGGAGGATCGGGAGGACCTGAAGCAGAGGACGATCGGGTGAAGACAGAAGAAATTAGAAGACCTACCTGAAGACCGGAGCAGGAAGACCGCTGGTGAGAAGATCGGAGCAAGAAGACCGCTGGTGAGAAGACCAGAGCAGGAAGACCGCTGGTGAGGAGATCGGAGCAAGAAGACAGTTAGTGAGAAGACCGGAGCAGGAAGATCGCTGTTCAGAAGACCGGAGCACAAAACACCGTTGGTGACAGGACCTGAGCAGGAAGATTGCCCCCGGTGGAGATCGGAGGTACTGCAGTTCAAGAAGAGCCTGAAGAGATGGAAGCGCTGATGGAGAGGATCCGAGCAGCGGCAGCTGAGCGAGGAATCGGGTGGCTCGAAAGACTGGCAAGTGAGGGAGAGGGGGGAGCGGCGGCAGTTCCAGAGAGGGAGAGGAGGCCGCGTCGGGCGCGTGCGCCGGAGAGGCTTAGCCCCGAGCACGCGCCTGTGCGCCGGCGCCGCACAGGGAGCCCATCTGTGGAACCTCCAGCCAGGCCAGCCCCCGCAGCGGCAGGGGCGGGGGCCAGGGCTGGGAGGAATCCTAATCGGCGGCGTGGTGCTGCGTGCAGCGCAGGTACCCGGGCTGCGAGGGGGCCGGGACCTGCGACTGCACAGTCGGCTCCAGGAGCAGTTAGAGGGGGGGGGCGCTCCAGCGGTGAGGGTAGCAGAGAGGAGCGCCCTTGTCCCAGTTCGGCGAGAGGATCCGTGTCAGGACAGAGCAGAGGGTCCAGAGCTGCTGGAGGGGAGCAGTGTGGACCCAGCGGGAGGGTTAGCCGGGGGACCAGGGGAGGGGAGCTGGAGCAGGTGTTCGGCAGAAGAAGGGGACAGCAGCAGGCTGGTCCGGAGGATTTTATTAATGCCGGTTTTTTGAGTTCCAGCGGGGCGGCTGCGCGCGCAGCGGAGAGGCGGCAGTCGGCGGAGGAATCAGACGGATCGGGCGGGACATGGACGGATCCCAGGATGAGACGCCAGGAAGACGGAGCGGCGGCTGGTGGGCCCACAGCACCTGCGCAGCCCGGTGAGTCTACCACACAAAACACTGTAAATGTTATTGCTAGATCTGTGCCTGTAGGGGGGGGTATAGGTAGTGGTGCGGTCAGTTTTGCTGGTGCGCATGGGGGGGATAACGATTTGAGGGCACTTATGGGTTGTATGTGGGAATTCCTGCGGAGGCAGGAAATGGGGTCGGTCGGTTTGCCTGGAACGGCGTTTAACACGCCGGGTAGTGTGTCGTCTGGCGGGGAGGGCTTCCCCGCTGGGGCGACTGGGGGAGTCCAGGCAGGGGGAACGGGAGGGCCGGACGTGGGGCCATCGCCGGTGGCTGCATGGAGTACTTCAATGGCAACCCCTTCCAGTAGGGTAAGTACTCTAGGGGTCAGCTCGGGGGGGGCAGATGAAACGGCGTCAGGGGTGACGGTTGCCGTACAAACGGAAAGGGACGGGGAAGCAGTGCGGTTGGACGATAGGGCAAAAGGGGAGGTATACGTGTGTTTCGAGGGCCCGTTAGGAGCACATCTTAAGAAGGAAACGAGGGAGAAGATATGGCGGGACGAATTTGTAGAGATATTCTCCCTCTTGCCTTTGGAGAAATTTAATTTGGACAAAGGCAAAAGGACCGAATACAAGAAGGAGGAGGAAGAAAAACGCAGATGGCGTTTAATTCCTCAAACATTTAATAATTGGTTGCAGGCGTTCGCTATATTGGCCAGCGTAATTGGGGAGAAGGCGCCGGAGAACTGTTCCGGCCTCTTCTGTTATCTAGATTCGATAGGCGAGGCGTATCGGGTTTACGGGGGTCAAACCTGGTTAAGGTACGACGAACAGTTTAGGCAACGTAAGGCGGTGAGGCCGTCAATCCGTTGGGACCAAAAAGATATTGGTCTGTGGCTTCGGGCCATGGCACCTAGTCGATTTGGGCAGCCTTTTCACGGGGGAGCCGGGCCATCAGGCCTGGCTTCAACCTCACAGGGGGGAAACCAGGGGGGTCAGTCAGGGGGTAATAGAGTCGGTTTGTGTTGGCAATTTAATGAGGGCCAATGCAAATTCGGAGCAGGCTGCAGATTTAAGCATGTCTGCTCACACTGCAATGGCGGGTCACATGGAGCATCAAAATGCTTTAAGAAAGGAAAAGGAAAGGCCGCAGGAGGGGGTGGAAAAAGGGAGGACGCCGGTGAGGCTGGAAGAGATGGTCAGGTTTCTAAATAGGTATCCTGACAGGGAAAAGGCGAAATTGTTGGAAGAAGGTTTTCGGGGGGGGGTTTCACATCCCTCCCCCAAAACATGAGATTCCGTTATCAACAAAAAACCTACTCTCGGCCATGAGGAATCCGGAAGTGGTTTCGGAGAAACTGGCAAAAGAAATTAGCTTAGGGCGGATGGCAGGCCCCTTTCAGGAGCCTCCCCTCCGGAACTTCGTAGTGTCTCCCCTGGGAGTAGTACCTAAGAGGGAACCGAATAAGTTTCGGTTAATACACCATCTTTCTTATCCGAAAGGGGCATCAGTGAACGATGGTATAGACCCTGAGCTCTGTTCGGTGGTTTATACATCTTTTGATGCGGCACTAAAATGGGTAAGAAGGTATGGGAGGGGGGCGCTGTTAGCGAAAGCCGACATTGAGTCGGCGTTCCGCCTTTTGCCGGTTTCTCCAGATAGTATTCGCTTACTTGGTTGTTTTTGGGGAGGTAAGTATTTCGCCGATCGGTGTCTGCCCATGGGATGTTCAATCTCATGTGCATACTTCGAAGCCTTCAGCACTTTCTTGGAATGGGTAGTGAAAGACACTGCAAAGCAGCAGTCAGTAATTCACTACCTTGACGATTTTTTGTGTATTGGCCCAGCGGAATCGCCGATGTGTGCGACTCTGCTGGGAACGTTACAGTGGGTGGCGGATCGGTTCGGGGTGCCTTTGGCTCCCGACAAGACAGAGGGCCCTGCAACTTCTCTTCAGTTTTTGGGCATCTGGATTGATACGGAGGCGATGGTATGTCAATTGCCGGAAGATAAGTTGCGGGATTTAAAATGCGAGGTAGAAAAGACACGGAAAGTCAAGAAAGTCACGCTGAAGGGGCTTCAGTCATTATTGGGCAAGTTGAATTTCGCTTGCAGAATAATGCCTATGGGGCGAATATTTTGTCGAAGAATGGCGTCGGCCACGGCGGGAATTCGAGCACCGCATCACTACATCAGAGTGGGGAGGAGTTTAAAAGGGGACCTAGCAGTCTGGGCTTCCTTTTTAAACAAATACAATGGGAGGTCCATGATAATCTCGGAAGTGAGTGAGAATGTGGACTACGAGTTGTTTACAGACGCGGCAGGGAGTGCGGGATTTGGGGCATTTTGCCAGGGGCAATGGTGTGTTGGGGAATGGCCGGTCAGATGGCGGGAGGAAGGTTTGACGAAGAATCTGGTATTGTTGGAACTGTTTCCAATAGTGGTGGCCGTGGCGCTTTGGGGCGATCGCCTTCAGAACAAGAAGGTGAGGTTCCATTGCGACAATATGGGGGTGGTGCAGGTGATCAATGCTTTGACCGCCTCATCACCCCCGGTGGTGAATTTGTTGCGCCACCTGGTATTGGAAACATTGAAGATGAATATTTGGATAGTGGCGGTGCACGTGCCGGGGATTGAGAATTCAATCGCGGATGCTCTTTCTCGGTTTCAGTGGGAGCGATTCAGGACCCTGGCCCCTCAGGCGGAGGACCGAGGGAGGACGTGCCCGTCTCATCTTTGGAGTGTGGTAAGAGAGCAGTGGGGCATCTAATCGAGAGGTCACTGGCTCAGGGTACTAGAGCTGCGTATATAGCAGCGTGGCAGGAGTGGGAAGGCTGGGTAGGTCAGCTTGGGATAGGAGAGGCGGAGGAAGATAGAGTGGGGGCGCTGTTAAGTTGGTTGGGTAAGGCAGAGCAGGATAATGTTTCGGTGTCACGAGCGAACAGGTTCATGGCAGGGGTAGCATTTGGGTGTAAGTTAAGGGGGGTGGGGGATATAACGAAGAATTTCCTAGTGAGACAAGCGTTGAAGGGTTTTAGAAAAGGTAAAGGCAGTGTGGACTTACGTAGACCAGTTTCGTTTGAGTTGTTAGAAAAGTTAGGGGGGGTACTGGAAGGCCTCTGCGATACGTTGTTCGAAAGATCGTTATTCAGGTTAGCGTTTTCACTGGCATTTTTTGGGGCATTTAGGGTTGGGGAGTTGGTGTCCCCTAGTAAATCAGTTGGGGGAGGTTTACAGGGGGGGGATGTTAGAAAAGTTGATGACCATTTAGAGTTGGTCATACGCCGATCAAAAACAGATCAGGCTGGGCGGGGACATTTGATTAGATTGGGTAGGGTTCACGGGTCAATAATGTGCCCCGTGTCGGCATGGGTTAGCTATACTGAGGTAGCGGGTAAGAGATTAGGCCCTTTATTGCAGCATGAGGGGGGCCAGTTTTTGTCACGCTTCCAGTTTACAGCGATCTTTGGGAAGGCGCTGAGGGAGCTCGGTTTAGATGAGTCGCAATTTGGGACACACTCGTTTAGGGTGGGGGCGGCTACAGAGGCACAGGTGCAAGGTTTGTCGGGCGAGTCGATTAGAAAAATCGGTAGGTGGCAATCTGGGAGATATAAATTGTATGTTCGTCCCCAGTTGCTGTAACAGTGTTAGGGGGGTAGGGGGTATAATGATAATCAAGGGGTGTTGGTCAATTTTGTTTTCTCCTTTTTGTTTCAGGTCCACAATCGGCGCTTGTGTGGATTATGGGCCACTCATATGTTTATTGGGGGGCGGAGAGGGCTAGTGTGAGGCAGGACGGGAGACAGTTGAGGTTTCCTAGGTCAGAGGCGGTCCTGAGATGGATGGGAGTTAGAGGGATGTCGTGGTGCAAAGTGTTGGAGGAGTTTGAGAGGATGGTGGGTTTAGACAGGGCCCCGGACATAGTTGTTATACATGCAGGGGGGAATGATTTGGGGAAAAGGCCCTTCAGGGATCTATCGAGGGATATCAGGTATGATATCCTGAGATTGTTAGCGGCGCATAAGAAGATGGTGGTGGTCTGGTCAGAGATCGTGCCTAGGCAGGTATGGAAGTTTGTGCGGACTGCAAGAGGATTAGACAAAGCGAGAATAAAGCTTAATAGGGAAGTATCTCGCTTTGTGGGAAGGAATGGGGGGGTCGCGGTGCGACACATAGACCTAGAGTCTGGCAGGGGGAATTATTGGAGACAAGATGGGGTGCATTTAAATGAGATAGGTTTGGACTTGTGGTTAGAGGCAGTTCAGGAGGGAGTGGAGCGCGCCTTGTTGTTGTGGAGGGCGGCGCAGGCTTGAGGTTTCAAGCCGTGCTGGCTGTGGCGGTTAGGGAGGGGTCCTTGGAGTCAATATAAGAGGGGGTAAGGGGGGAGGCAGGGGTTAGTAGAGTTACCTCCTCCCCCCTCTGGTTAGTTTTAAATTGTAGGTGGGTCTGTCGCCTCTTGTTTGGCAGGGGGTTACCTGCTAAAGTTGTGGTTGTTAATAGCCGGGGTATGGCTAGATAGCCTCGGGGTCGGGAGGTTGGTGACTCGAGGTAAATGGCGAGTCTCCTGAGTCAGGTGATTGGAGACGGGAGGCGTAGTTTGGAAGATAGGGTTTCCCGAGTCAGGATTTTTAGGAGACGGGAGACAGTTACACCTATCTTCCTTGTTTTTTGGGTGAGGCGACAGATAATTTTGTGGGGAACTCCAAGGATCTCTCCATAGTAGTTAGGATCAGGGTTAAAAAAGTGTTATTCAGGATTTATTGTTGTATGTTATAATAAAATTGGCTGCTGTGGCCAAATTTAATCCAAAAAGAAGTTGTCGGTGTTTATTTTAGATAAGCTAGGTTAAAAGGGGTAATGGGGGGGTAAGTGGTCACAGCGACGACTCCGTTGTACCTAGTCATGTAGCTTATAGCGGTTTAGAGATTTATTAGAGATCTCCTGTGTGATCGTTGTCCGGGTCTCCTGGACTCATGGTTAGTGTAGGGAATAGCGGTATAACCAGGAGCTTAGAAGTTCGCCCGCTAGCTTCACGTTTTGTCTAAAATGTCAAGTAATACCTGTTCTTTATAATCAGCCTATCTGTTAGTAGTGGTTGCATTTTTGGCTTCTGTATGCAGTGTTTTCTATCTCTGTGTATTCTGTTCCGTCTGTTATATGCCATGCGTGTGTCCTGTTCTGTGGCTCCTAGGATCAGCTATGGCCCAGTTCCGAAGACCGCTGGGCCACCCTCTTATTTGGGCGATGTCTACGCTTAGGTTGGGCCACTGTCGACCCCCCCCCCCCCCTTTTAGCACAGGGTCAGTGGCATGGATTCCATGTGAATTTCCTGTGTGCATGTATACTACTAGACTACTAGTCCTTTGGTCACGATGGTGTTGGCAGTCTGCTAAATCTGCCCACACGATCATAACAGTCTGTTCAGAAAGCCACATAGTACTGATTACATTTTGGGTCCCATTTGTGCATACTAACATAACATTAGGGCCACAATGGGTACATTTCTGAAAACAATACAAACAGGGGTATCCATTTTGGGGTGTCAGTGCACATGAAAATGATTTTGGGGGAAAAAATTTTAGAATAGCACATTACCCGAACACATAAAAAAAAAAAAAAATCTAAATTGCATTAATTCCTGAAAATGTGGGATCTAAATAATGTGGCGCGCATGCGCAGAAGCCGGCGAGCCCGGCAAATTCAAAATCTCCCTGCACCCGGCTGTCACAGATAGCCGAGTGCAGGGAGATATGACTGGGATAACGGTGATCATATAAAGTTAAAAAGTAAAAAAAAAAAAAGTTAAAAGTTTAAAAAGTTAAAGTTTCATCTCCCCTTACGGATCGTATCCGTAAGGGGGATGAAATTACGTACCCAAGGTCCCGGATTTGTTCCCTGGTGGGATGTTGATCCGTGGACCTTACCCCAGCTTCTGCGCATGCGCCCGTCAGCATGATGGCGGACGCATGCGCAAAAGTGAAAGATTGCCCAATAAATGTAACATCTCCCTGCTGCTGGCTACCAAAGGTCGCCAAGAGCCTGGAGATGTCATGGGGAGCCGCGGTATACGGTTACTGGTCACGTGATCGCCGTTATCCAATGCATAATGGCGATCACGTAAAAGTTCTTTAAAAAGTGGCAGTTTCATCTCCCCTCACCGAAGCGATCGGTGAGAGGAGATGAAACATCTTCTCGGAGGCTTCCGCATTTGAATCCAGATGCGATTATCCTCCATGGATCTTGCCAGCTCCTGGGTATGCGCCCGCCGGCAAAATGCCAGACACATTCGCAGGAGCTGGGGAGCCCAGGAAATTTTAAATCTCCTTGCTCCCAGCGACCAATGGTTGCTGCGTGCTTGGAGCAGTGACCGGGGGCCTCGTTGAGCGGTCCCCGGTCACATGATAAAGTAGCAAACTAACATTAGGCCGGTCACACATGACCGGAGAGGAATTACGGGTTCTGCATGCGCTTGATCAACGGTAATCCACGGATCAATCGTATGCATTGGATTACACAATTCCCCCCAATTAGCGGGTCGGAATTGCGTAATCCACTCGCAGAAACCACACACACATATATACACACACACACACACACACACAAGGCTCTCACCCTGCAGCTGCTCCTCCTCAGCGATGCTCTCCTTGCTGCAGAGATCATGTTCTCTGCACTCCCCTTCCCTCCTCCGCGGCCGTTGTCAGTCTGCTATCGGCACTCCTCTATTACTGTCTGCATTAGACAGAACAAGCCGAGAGCAGACTGCCTACTGACAGCAGCACGGAGGAGTGAGGGAACTTACTGCATAGGCGGCGGGCCGGATTCGGCCCGCGGGCATTGTTTGACACCTGTGCTCTAGATCATACAAACTTCTAGGCTGTGGGAGTTGCCGTCCTAAATGCGCAGACCGGTGCCAGCGGCCGGCGAGTGACGTTTCTGTGTGGGGCTCTGCGATCCCCGCACAGAAATAGAGCATGCCGCGGTTTGTTTTCCACGTGTGATTTCGCGCGGACAAACCGAGGCCGTCTGCCTAGGATTGCGTTTTCTAACGCAATCCTATAGCAGCTTCCATGGGTGGAAATTCTGCGGGAAATCCGGCAGCGGAATTTCCGCCCGTGTGCACGGGGCCTAGGGCTGCTCTAAGACGTGCATTCAGAAAACACAGCTTAAAATCGTGGGTCTTTTACCTCAATTTTGAGCAGCACTTTTGAACGCATGGTAAAGCGGTTTTAATGCACCCCACAATTGTGATGGGTGGGGAGGTGCGTTAGAAAACGCAAATACAGGACAGATAGCGCTTAAAAATCACCGCTTCCGAGCTCACGTCTGAGTAATCGCATTCAAATCAATGGAAGCAGTATACCGCAATAAAAAGCGGTGTGTGTGTGTGATTTTCATCTAGTGCAGGAAACGCGGTAATAGGGCTAATTCATGTATGGAAATTCGTTTTGCAGCTGTATGCAGCATGATTTAGGTATGGGTACGCGGTGAGAAAGGTAAGGGGGGGCCCTGAGCTGAACTTTTGCACCCGGGCCCTTGAGCCTTTAGGTACGCCCCTGACCCTAAGGGTGTTTCTCACCTCATCTTTCTGCGTTTTATATACAAAAATGACAGGAAAGGGTTGTGACCCGGCGGCCGTCGCAGGGAGAAGATGACCATCGCCACTGTATGCCACGGAAAGGGGTGAACGCGCGTGTGAACTGGCATTTCAAGCGCAACCCGATTACTGTAAACCTTGTTTATGCACAAATACGCTCCACTGCGACAATAGTCTTGGCGTGTACACTCGTCTGCCGAAGCCCTAGGGCCTCTTTCACACGGCGTGCTAAATTTAGCAGAAAAGCGGTCGCAGAAACCGCAATGATTTTTACGTGCATTTGCGCTCCCGATATTCCATTAGAGTCTAAGGGGGTAAGCAAATTCGCTCTCATATGCATAAAATTGCGCCGAGGGCTCCTTCACACGAATGTACTTTAGTCCCCTTATAGTTCTGATCCCAGGAATGCACAAAAATAAAGACTGAAAAACTGGTTGCTCATTAGTGCTTAAACCAGGTCAGTCATGAAGGAGTTAACTGCGGGCATTCACTGCTGGTCAGTGAGGTTACAGATGGAGGGTTGTTAGGTGAATTGCATGTAAATCTGCAATAGTTTGGGGGACTCCCAGCAGACAGAGGGGTTCTCCTCCAGCAAGCAGGCAGCACATGGTTAACTACCTAAGCCGGGTGCGGGTGAATGCAACGCTTGTATGAAAGAGGCCTAAAGCTGCGGGGGGGGTTTTCTCCCCCCTTCCCCCATGCACAGATATACGTTGTCCTCGTGTGCAGGGGGGGGGGATGGAAGAGCCAGGAGCAGGAACTGAGCTCCCGCCCCCCCCTCTCTGCCTCCTCTCCGCCCCTCTGCACTATTTGCAATGGGGAGAGGTGGGGCAGGGGCGGGGCTAATTCTCGGAACTTAGCCCCGCCCTGCCTCTTCCCATTGCAAATAGTGCAGAGGGGCGGAGAGGGGGACGGGAGCTCAGTTCCTTCTCCTGGCTCTTCCATCCTCCCCCCCCCCCCCCTGCACATTACATAGAGAACGCCCACAAGTGACCCCATTTTGAAAACTAGACCCCAGAACAAATTTATCTAGGGGTGTACTGCACATTTTGACCCCACAGCTTTTAAATGAATTCAAGCAAAGCAAAAGGAAAAAAATTGTGATTTTCGTTTTTTGGCAATTTTGTCATTTTAAAAACAGCATTTTTGTACAGCACACACATGAATTAAGATTTGCACCCCAAAATAGATACCCCTGTTTGTCCAGTGTTCAGAGACATACCCATTGTGGCCCTAATCTTATGTCTGGATGCACAAAGGGGCCCAAAATGTAAGGAGTAGTCGGTGGCTTTCAGAACTGAAATTTAGCATGAAGGGGATTTCGGCCCCATAGCACACTTGTAGAGCCCTTGAGCGGCCAAAACGACAGAGAACCCCTACAAATGACCCCATTTTGAAAACTAGACCCCTTAACGAATTCATCTAGTGGTGTACTGCGTATTTTTACCGCACAATTTTTGAATAAATCTAAGCAGTAGGAAAAATTTCAATTTTCATTATTTTGGCAGTTGTATCAATTTAATCGGACGTAAAAACACTATGGGCTGGTCGTTAAGGGGTTAAACCATCGGATGGTTGGCTCTGAGCCAGTCATATATGTATCTCATGGGCTAGAGATGTACCTTGAAGCTTCTAGGGCCCTAACAGGGCTTTCCCCACCATGTGCCATTTATAATACTAGTGTGGCAGGAGAGTGACTGCCACCTCTGTACACCTTATTTCTCTATCAAGGAGTACAGTCATTGCCTCTAGGGAGTACTTAGTCTGTCCTGGTATTGTGATGAAGGTAGGTACAACACATAGTGCCATGATAACCTTTGCTGAATTTTTAAGTAATTTATTTGAGAAGGGAATACTTGGCCAAGGAATGTTGGAAAACCCTATTCTAGATGCTCATGGTCTGCTTGTATCTTGTGCGCACTCTTCTCTGAACACACACCCTTAGGGCTAATTCACATGGACATATGTCTCCCAATGTGAAAAATACATGCGTAGTAAGCAGTGCTAAAAGCCCACTGATTTGTCTAGGGCTTCTCACACCAGCGTTTTTTATTCACGTCTGTGGAAAAAAAATTGCAACGTGTCCTATTTTGGTGCGGAATATGCACCTTATCTAGTTTTTGGGGATTTAACAGGCGTAGTAAATGTGCATATGAAAAATACGTGGGACACATACTCCCGTCTGAGTGAGCCCTTAATCTATGGGGGTTTGCCTTTGTTTCCGCAGGAGAAATCAGCTTGTCCAGGCCTGTCTGTTTCCTTCGGGGATGCTAGGATATTCTACATTAACACATCCTGTCCTCTAAAAAGGGTGTGGAGAATGGGAGTAACTACCCTGTTTCCCCAAAAATAAGAACTACCTACAAAATAAGCTCTACCATTATTTTTCAATGGGGCTTGAAATATAAGCCCTACCCTGAGATCTACCAAGCAAGTTTTTGTCTTTGGCCATAGTCTTAGAAGCTTCAATGTTCAATAGGCCTGTACGTTTACAGTATTCTGGGAGTACAGAGCTGTATTAGTGTTACTGACCAGTACATGAATGCCATGTATTACATAGAAGGCCAATGTCTACCTGAGCGAGAGCTATTGCTTGATGGCATCTCTCCCCTCTGGCTAAGTGGAGTAGGTATCCCATACGGACATGATAATCCTATGGGAAGATCCCTTATTATATTTATTTACTTATTTATTTATTCATCTTTTCTTCTACTTACAATTCTCGGGGCAAAACTTTTACTCATGACCGTGTGTCAAGTCTGTACCAATGTAGAAGTAGGGGTAAGGAATACTATATGAAATATAATGTTCCCAAAACGTTTTAGCGGAGATCTGTAGTAGAATCATTCCTGTTTATTAAAGTAAACTATGCTATGGGGCTGAAAGGTAAGGAATTGGGGGTAACAGGGAGCTGCTCTTTATACTCACCAGGTTCCTCTTTTCCAGCACTGTGTCTCCGAGAAATCAGAACACGCGCAGCGTGACCCTTTTTAGAAGATAATGCGCATGTGCTCTCTCATTAAACTCTATACGAGAGCGCATGCTTACAGAGCCGTCTGCAGAGTCGTGCTGTCTGCTTCTCCGATTTCTCAGGGTTACAGCGCTGGAATGAGGGACCTGGAGAGTATAAAAACCACCCCCCCCCTCTACAAGTTCCTCCCTCAGCTTTGAGCCCCATAATGTGGGTGCTGATATGTTCCCTTTAACTGGACCTTATCTTTCCCTTTTAGTTTCTGCCTGTTTATGTTCCCTCCGAGGAGGAGGAGGAGGATTATTTTTTATATGCAAACAATGTTCGGGATTACATGGCACAGTATGTAACCAAATCTATATAGGATTGTATTTCATTTTTTGAATTGATCAAAAATATGTATACAATAAAGCGTGTCTCCAAATTTTAAACATTTTGTAGGATATTTACTTAAACCAGCATTTTATACACCAGTCTAAGGCTTCCCTCACACAGCTGAAAAAGCAGCCAAGGATGCTGGGAAAAAAAAAAGCATGTGCCGTCCGGGTCCCGGCCACCGATCTCTACTTCGCCGCGGCTGGCTGTATAACATATCCAGTCGTGTGAGACCGGCCTTCGGTAGATCGCTACCTTTTTATCACGTGACCAGGGACAGCTCAACGAGACCACCGATCACTGCTCCAGGCTCTTGGTGACCTTTGTTAGCCGGGAGCACAGAGATTTAAAATTTACCGGGCTCCCTAGCTGCTGCGCATGTGTCTGGCATTTTAAGGCAGGTTCATGCGCAGAAGCCGGAGAAGGTCCACGGAGGAGGATCACATCGAGGTTCAAATACGGAGGCCTCCGGTAAGAAGTTTCATCTCCTCTCACCGATCAAAGAGGGGAGATTAAACTTCAACTTTTTCTTAACTTTTACATGATCGCCGTTATCCAACCGAGGATAAGGATCCCGTCGGGGGACATCGCCGGAGGCCTTAGGGAAATATTTTCACCTTCCCTTACGGATTGGATTCGTGACAGGAGGTGAAGCTGTAACTCTTTTACTTTTACATGATCGCCGTTATCCATTGGCTAATGGCAATCACGTGACTGGGGACCACGTACTGCGGCCCACCATGAAATCTCCAGGCTCTCAGCTATGTTTGGTAGCCAGGAGCAGGGATATCTTAAATTACTCAGGCAATCTGCGGCTCTTGCATCGGCCAACGTTGACGACGGGCGCGTGCGCAGAAGCTGAGGTGAGGTCCAAGGGTAAATCCGGGGGCCTTAGGTATGTAATTGCATCTCCCCTCACGAATATGAGCGAAGATTACATTTTACCATTTTTTAACTTTCTGTTGACTTTTAAGGGTGACTGGTGGTCGCGCCAACAGCAGGGAGTTGTCATGTCAAGCACTGAGCTCCCATGAACGGCGGAGTCGTAGTCATGCAATGAGACTAGTGCTACGTGACCAAGATCGCTGTATAGCCCTGCGACCTCACACTCTCGGGCCGGCTTCACACCACCGGTTTCCTATTGTTCAATCCGCAGTCGTCGTCCACACGGAGGATCTGCAGCAAATCACATGCATTGAAAGATACATACTACTGCTACTTCCTTCACACTCGCGGTCATCTGCATTACAGAATCTGCAGGAACGCAGGGTCGCCGGCTGGGGTAACGGCCAGATTCCGCTGTGGTATCCCGCATTCGGAATGTGAAGCGGTCGTGTGCAGCTGGCCTTACTGAAGACAATGTAGTTGCGATACAACTCACAAGTAGCTGCGACCAATATATTGCAAAAATCCAACCTCGGTGAGGTTTTAGCACTCTATAGGTTGTGGGAACTTGCGCGACCTCATTGATATATTTGAGAATGCAAGTTCACAGGGCTGCACAGCGATCTTTGGTCACATGACCCATGTCATGGCGAAAGACTCCATAGAGCTCCAGCCTTAGGGCTCATGTCCACGATTGTGTTCTCACCGCAGAGAGGCAGCGTTTTACGCATACCACCGTGGGCTCTTCGGCCAGATTCACACAGATGTATTTGCGTAGCATATTACGCATGAAAAATATACATGCTAAATACACGTCAGTAGAACCCGCTGATTGCAGCGAGTTCCTTCACATAAGTGTATTTTGCATGCGCATTTTGTCCAAAAAAAAAGCAGTCCCCTTTATTTTCTCGTGCATTTCTGCAGGGGAAGAACATGTATTATTCTAATTACACTAATTGCCCATTTCAATAAATGGCGGCATGGTTGCGTCTTCTTTTGCGCTTGCAAATGTGCTTGATTCATGCTAACAAAAGTACAGTAAGGGCCGCTTCACACAAACATATTTGTTTCAATGGGTGCCTTCAGAATTCTCTTTACAATATAGTTGCGTATAGGCTGCGGGTATATCCGCGACCACGGAGCACAATAGGCTCTATGCTGCGGATATCCGCGGTAAAATAGAACCTGCTGCGTTCTCTTTTCTGCTTCCATGGGTGGAAATTCTGCAGGAAATCCGGCAGCGGAATTTCCGCCCGTGTGCACGGGGCCTAAGGCTGCTCTAAGACGTGCGTTCAGAAAACACAGCTTAAAATCGTGGGTTTTTTACCTCAATTTTGAGCAGCACTTTTGAACGCATGGTAAAGCGGTTTTAATGCACCCCACAATTGTGATGGGTGGGGAGGTGCGTTAGAAAACGCAAATACAGGACAGATAGCGCTTAAAAATCACCGCTTCCGAGCTCACGTCTGAGTAATCGCATTCAAATCAATGGAAGCAGTATACCGCAATAAAAAGCGGTGTGTGTGTGTGATTTTCATCTAGAGCAGGAAACGCGTTAATAGGGCTAATTCATGTATGGAAATTCATTTTGCAGCTGTATGCAGCATGATTTAGGTATGGGTAGGCGGTGAGAAAGGTAAGGGGGGGCCCTGAGCTGAACTTTTGCACCCGGGCCCTTGAGCCTTTAGGTACGCCCCTGACCCTAAGGGTGTTTCTCACCTCATCTTTCTGCGTTTTATATACAAAAATGACAGGAAAGGGTTGTGACCCGGCGGCCGTCGCAGGGAGAAGATGACCATCGCCACTGTATGCCACGGAAAGGGGTGAACGCGCGTGTGAACTGGCATTTCAAGCGCAACCCGATTACTGTAAACCTTGTTTATGCACAAATACGCTCCACTGCGACAATAGTCTTGGCGTGTACACTCGTCTGCCGAAGCCCTAGGGCCTCTTTCACACGGCGTGCTAAATTTAGCAGAAAAGCGGTCGCAGAAACCGCAATGATTTTTACGTGCATTTGCGCTCCCGATATTCCATTAGAGTCTAAGGGGGTAAGCAAATTCGCTCTCATATGCATAAAATTGCGCCGAGGGCTCCTTCACACGAATGTACTTTAGTCCCCTTATAGTTCTGATCCCAGGAATGCACAAAAATAAAGACTGAAAAACTGGTTGCTCATTAGTGCTTAAACCAGGTCAGTCATGAAGGAGTTAACTGCGGGCATTCACTGCTGGTCAGTGAGGTTACAGATGGAGGGTTGTTAGGTGAATTGCATGTAAATCTGCAATAGTTTGGGGGACTCCCAGCAGACAGAGGGGTTCTCCTCCAGCAAGCAGGCAGCACATGGTTAACTACCTAAGCCGGGTGCGGGTGAATGCAACGCTTGTATGAAAGAGGCCTAAAGCTGCGGGGGTTTTTTTCTCCCCCCTTCCCCCATGCACAGATATACGTTGTCCTCGTGTGCAGGGGGGGGGGATGGAAGAGCCAGGAGCAGGAACTGAGCTCCCGCCCCCCCTCTCTGCCTCCTCTCCGCCCCTCTGCACTATTTGCAATGGGGAGAGGTGGGACAGGGGCGGGGCTAATTCTCGGAACTTAGCCCCGCCCTGCCTCTTCCCATTGCAAATAGTGCAGAGGGGCGGAGAGGGGGACGGGAGCTCAGTTCCTTCTCCTGGCTCTTCCATCCTCCCCCCCCCCCCCCTGCACATTACATAGAGAACGCCCACAAGTGACCCCATTTTGAAAACTAGACCCCAGAACAAATTTATCTAGGGGTGTACTGCACATTTTGACCCCACAGCTTTTAAATGAATTCAAGCAAAGCAAAAGGAAAAAAATTGTGATTTTCGTTTTTTGGCAATTTTGTTATTTTAAAAACAGCATTTTTGTACAGCACACACATGAATTAAGATTTGCACCCCAAAATAGATACCCCTGTTTGTCCAGTGTTCAGAGACATACCCATTGTGGCCCTAATCTTATGTCTGGATGCACAAAGGGGCCCAAAATGTAAGGAGTAGTCGGTGGCTTTCAGAACTGAAATTTAGCATGAAGGGGATTTCGGCCCCATAGCACACTTGTAGAGCCCTTGAGCGGCCAAAACGACAGAGAACCCCTACAAATGACCCCATTTTGAAAACTAGACCCCTTAACGAATTCATCTAGTGGTGTACTGCGTATTTTTACCGCACAATTTTTGAATAAATCTAAGCAGTAGGAAAAATTTCAATTTTCATTATTTTGGCAGTTGTATCAATTTAATCGGACGTAAAAACACTATGGGCTGGTCGTTAAGGGGTTAAACCATCGGATGGTTGGCTCTGAGCCAGTCATATATGTATCTCATGGGCTAGAGATGTACCTTGAAGCTTCTAGGGCCCTAACAGGGCTTTCCCCACCATGTGCCATTTATAATACTAGTGTGGCAGGAGAGTGACTGCCACCTCTGTACACCTTATTTCTCTATCAAGGAGTACAGTCATTGCCTCTAGGGAGTACTTAGTCTGTCCTGGTATTGTGATGAAGGTAGGTACAACACATAGTGCCATGATAACCTTTGCTGAATTTTTAAGTAATTTATTTGAGAAGGGAATACTTGGCCAAGGAATGTTGGAAAACCCTATTCTAGATGCTCATGGTCTGCTTGTATCTTGTGCGCACTCTTCTCTGAACACACACCCTTAGGGCTAATTCACATGGACATATGTCTCCCAATGTGAAAAATACATGCGTAGTAAGCAGTGCTAAAAGCCCACTGATTTGTCTAGGGCTTCTCACACCAGCGTTTTTTATTCACGTCTGTGGAAAAAAAATTGCAACGTGTCCTATTTTGGTGCGGAATATGCACCTTATCTAGTTTTTGGGGATTTAACAGGCGTAGTAAATGTGCATATGAAAAATACGTGGGACACATACTCCCGTCTGAGTGAGCCCTTAATCTATGGGGGTTTGCCTTTGTTTCCGCAGGAGAAATCAGCTTGTCCAGGCCTGTCTGTTTCCTTCGGGGATGCTAGGATATTCTAGGATATATATATATTTATGCATATGCATATAGTCGCTTATAAATTATATTGGAAAATTTTAATTTTTGATTATACAAGGTATTACTTTTATTTGCTGAGATTGAAATACCCTTCTAAGCCTTCAGTCACAGATGTAAAAGAATTTGGCGGAAATAACAGTGACAACGAACATAGTGGCGGACATAATAGGTAACGCCACCACCACAGCGGGGAAAATATCTATATTATACTATCACATACAGGACACGATCAATACATGCAACCCGATACCAACAAAAGCAAAATGGTGGATCATGTGAGCGGGAACCGCATACAGCGGCTCCCGGTGACAGCTCCCTGCTCTCGGCTACTCATTCTAGTCGAGAGCAGGGAATTTTTAAATTTCCCGGGCCTCCCGGCTCTCTGTGCATGCGCGTGACGTAATGCGTCTGGCGCGCACGCGCAGACGCCGGCGGCAGTGCCGGGGAGAAGACAGAAGGATCCGGACGCTGCGGAGGACCGGAGGTGAGTACTCTCAGCTCCCCTTACGGATCCGATCCGTAAGGGGAGCTGAAACTTTAATTGCTTTTAACTTTCCATTGAGTTTAACGCGATCGCGTGATCGGGGGTGGGGTCCCGCGGCCCGGGATGACAGCTCCATGCTGTCCAATCACAGCAATCTATTGCTGGAGGAGAGTTCTCAAACCTCGCTTACAGCAATAGATCATTTGTCAGTGCAGGGGAAGCCCGGGCCGCTGCCCATTCATTTCAATGGGTGACACAGGGCTGAAAACGTCCCAAAATAGAACATGCAACGCTGTTAAAGCGCAGCGTTGAAGACACAGCATTTTTAGCCTTGTGTGAGCAGCCCCATTGAAATGTATGGGTGCGTTGTACAGCGTTTAGCGCAGCACTAAAAACTGTACAAAAACACCTGTGTGAGGGAGGTCCAAGGGTCCTTTTACACAAAACGAGTGTCAGGCAAACAATGCCCGACATTCATCCCTGTGGTGCTCGCTCTGCACAGGAGCGAGCATTGCTGGATCGCTGACAGCGCAGCCAGCAGGGAGGCGGGGCAGCTGGAGGAGAGTTCTGCTCACCTCCATTCACTGTAAGCAGCAGACGTTCAGTACTGGACGGCTGCTGCTTACACCGAGAAATGTGTTTGGATTTTAAGCTGCTTAAAAGTGAACAACTGGACGATTCTGATCCAGTCGTTCAGTTTCTGCATGTTTTTACATGGGACAATTATCGTTCAAAACCCCGCGGGAGAACACAAGCTACTTACTATTGACATCGTGTGACATTAGGCCCGTCTGTTGGTCGAACTCAGATCTTAGGAACGAAAATGTCCAAGTCACCTAAAAATATGTATGGAATTAGTCTAACGAGTTCTGGATGTGTTCCTTTCCTGCGCAATTACGCAACGTATCACGCACCTCCTGGCATATCACATGTATATTTGTGCATCCCCATTGACTTCTATGGGGACTTTTGGTGTGCAAAAGTGCCGCAAAATAGAGTATGCTGCATATTTTTTTTTGCATGAAATGTAAAGATGCGCACTTGTGAACGAACCCGTTCATTAGGGCTCTATTCGCTGCATAAATGCGCACACAAACACACCGATGTGAAGCCAGGCTTAAGAGTTCCTTCACATGGACATTTACACGCGTGTGTTAGCATGCGCAAACTTTCTGAGCACAATATGCAGAGAATAAAACCCATTGATTTCAACGGATTGGTTTTCGTTTCCTTTTTTTGCCCAAATGCGAAAAAACCGTTGCATGCTCTACTTTTGTGTGCATTTAAAGTCTGTTAAAAAGAAAGCATAGGTTAGTTTTTAAAAAGCACATTGCACTTACCTGCATCAGCGTTCTGCAGCTTCTTCTATTCTTCTTTTAAAGATGGCGCCGCTGG
Source organism: Eleutherodactylus coqui (assembly GCF_035609145.1). NCBI lineage: Eukaryota > Metazoa > Chordata > Amphibia > Anura > Eleutherodactylidae > Eleutherodactylus > Eleutherodactylus coqui. The sequence goes on along the minus strand of NW_027102191.1, from coordinate 95,802 downwards.
TCTTCTCCCACGGTGGACCGCGGGTCTTCTCCCATGGTGCACCGTGGATTTTCTTCTCCTTCCTTGCGTTCCATTGCCGATTCCAGCCTCCTGATTGGCTGGAATCGGCACACGTGACGGGGCGGAGCTACGATGACGACGCGGTGAGCAGCTCTCTGGCACGAGCGGCCCCATTCACCAGGCAGAAGACCGCACAGCGCAAGCGCGTCTAAAAAAGCAAGAAGCCAGCGAAATTAGACGGAGCCATGGAGACGGGGACGCCAGCAACGGAGCAGGTAAGTGAATAACTTCTGTATGGCTCATATTTAACCCCTTAGTGACCAAGCCTGTTTGCGCCTTAATGACCAGGCCAAATTTTCCAAATCTGACATGTGTCACTTTAACATGGAAAAACACCAGAAAGGTTTTGCATATCCAAGCGATTCTGACATTGTTTTTTCGCCACATGTTGTGCTTCATTTAGGCGGAAAAAATAGACCGATAGAAATTGTGTTTATTTATTAAAAGCGCCACAATTGGGAAAATTTTGAAAAAAAATCGTCATTTTTTCACATTTCCAACTGCAATATCTTAAATATGTGCAAACATAATATAGAAATTTTTGCTAAGATTTATATTTCCACCCGTTTACTTTATTTTGGGCGCACATTGGAAAAACTTTCGTTTTTTTTTAACTATTTAGGAGACGTACAAATTTAACATTACTTTTTAGCATTTTGAGGAACACTTTGTTTTTCTATACCAAGCCGAGATTGGAAAGGCTCATGAGTGTCAGAATAATAGATACCCCCCCAAATGACCTCATTTTAAAAACTACACCCCTTAATGTATTCACTGAGGGGTGTCATGAGTATTTTGACCCCACAGTTTTTTTTCAGGAATTAATTCAATTTAGAGGAGAAAAAGTAAAATTTCATATTTTTGCAAATCTGTTATTTTAAAGACATATTTTTTTCCTATAGTTTACATGAAAATCAGGATTTACACCCCAAAATGGATACCCCTATTTCTCCCGTGTTCAGAAATATACCCATTGTGGCCCTATTGTTATATCTGAGTCCACAACGGGGCCCAAAATGAAAGGAGTAGTCAGTGTCTTTCAAAACAGAAATTTTGCTTGAAGTCCTTTTAGGCCCCATAGCACACATGTAGAGTTCTTGAGCGCCCAAAACAATAGAAACCCCCCACAAATGACCCCATTTTGAAAACTAGACCCCTTAAGGAATTTATCTAGGGGTGTACTGCATATTTTGACCCCACAGTTTTTGAATGAATTCAAACCAAGCAAAAGGAAAAAATTGTGATTTTCGTTTTTTCGGCAATTCTGTCATTTTAAAAACAGCTTTTTTTGTACAGCACACATATGAAGGAAGACTTGCACCCAAAAATGGATACCCGTTTGTCCCGTGTTCAGAGACATACCCATTGTGGCCCTAATCTTATGTCTGGATACACAACGGGGCCCAAAATAAAAGGAGTAATCGGTGGCTTTCAGAACATAGATTTTGCTTGAAGTCCTTTTATGCCCCATTGCCCACTTGTAGAGTTCTTGAGCGCCCAAAACCATATAGAACCCCCACAAATGACCCCATTTTAAAAACTAGACCCCTTAACGAATTTATCTAGGGATGTACTGCATATTTTGACCCCACAGTTTTTGAATAAATTCAAGCAAAGCAAAAGGAAAAAAATAGGATTTTCATTTTTTGGGCTATTGTGTCAATTTAAAAACAGTTTTTTTTGTACAGCACACATATAAATGAAGGCTTTCACCCCAAAATCGATACCCCTGTTTGTCCCGTGTTCAGAAACATACCCATTGTGGCCCTAATAGACTTACAGGACCCATGGCTAGGCCTACAATGAAAGGAATACCCGTTGGATTTCAGGGTACCACTGAATAAATTTCAGGCCCCATTGCCCACTTATAGAGCCATTGAGCGGCCAAAACTATAAAGAACCCCCTCAAATGACTAGTGGGTTTTCATGAGGGAAATGTGGCGACCTGGGGTTACATGCAGGGAGTGTGGTGACGGTACGGTTACATGCAGGGAGTGTGGAGACGGTGGGGTTACATGCTGGGAGTGTGGTGGCGGTACGGTTACATAAGGGCGGTGTGGTGATGGTGGGGTTACATGCGGGGAGTGTGGTGACGGTGTGGTTACATGCTGGGGAGTGTATTGACGGTGCGTTTACATGCGGGGAGTGCACAGTGGGAGCTGGCTGGGGCTCACAGCAATCTATGCTGACCGTGGCATGTAAAGGGTTTATAGAGGGAGCTGGCTGGGACTGACAGCAATCTATGCTGACTGTGGCATGTAAAGGGTTCGCAGAGGGAGCTGGTTGGGACTGACAGCAATCTATGCTGACTGGGCATGTAAAAGGTTTACAGAGGGAGCTGGCTGGGACTGACAGCCATCTATGCTGACCGCGGCATGTGAAGGGAGCACAGTGGGAGCTGGCTGGGATTGAAAGCAATAAATGCTGACCACGGCATGTAAAGGGTTTACAGAGGGAGCTAGCTGGGGCTGACAGCAATCTATGCTGACCGTGACATGTAAAGGGTTCACAGAGGGAGCTGGCTGGGGCTGACAGCAATCTATGCTGACCGTGGCATGTAAAAGGTTTACAGAGGGAGCTGGCTGGGGCTGACAGCAATCTATGCTGACCGCGGCATATAAAGGGAGCACAGTGGGAGCTGGCTTGGGCTGACAGCAATCTATGCTGACCGTGGAATGTAAAGGGTTCAATAGTGTCGCATCTGTAAGAAGTCCCCGCGCTGCACGCAGATGGCGCAGAGCGGTGCAGTTGGGGCCGCGCCATGTCCGCTAGGTGCTGTTGGAGAACCCCCACAAATGACCCTGTTTAAAAAAACTAGACCCCTTAACGAATTCCTCTAGGGCTGTGCTGCGTATTTTGACCCACAGTATTTGAATGAATCTGAGCAAAGCAGAAGGAAAAAAGTTAAAGTTGTACTACCTCTAGCTTGGATACAAAATGTGAAACAGACCCTGTTGTATCGCCTCTAGCTTGGCTACAAGACGTGATATGGGTGGGCAAGCTGCCACTTGGGATGCATTATGCATTGACACTTGGGGGTCAGGATAACAGCATGCTGACAATAGAGGGCAATGTATAGCTTTATGTCTTTGGTGATGTTAAATTCATTCTCTGTGGCTGATTTTACACAAGTGAGCACTATATCAGCCCGAGAAACTCAAACCAATATCTCGCATGGCAAATATGCGAGTGTGTCTGCCAGTGCAGTGCGCCTTGTAAGAACAATGCATTGCGATGTGTGTATGTGTGTAAAATATATACACATACATACACACATACATATACAAACACAAACACACACCGCTGTAGGAGCAACTGTAAAAAACAAAATAAATGGTGGGAATATGGCGGCCGCCTGATCTTTTACGCACATAGTATTCATAGGGGAGGTCCTATATTTTCTCGGTCAAGTATTAACGGGAGAGAATACTGCTGGTGAAAACGAAACCACAGAAATCTTAGGCTTAGTTTTGTCCCAATATACGGCCGTGACAATCACCAGCGATGCTTTTTTTTTAGAGGATTAAATCGCATCGCTGCCGCGCACATTAAAAACCGCATGTTTTTGTTTAACGCGCAAGTCGGTAGGACTTTCCAATGTTAACATGCAGCGCATATTTTTCGCCTTGTGATGCGATAAAACGCAGCCTCCATAGGATTACATGGGAGATTTTAAAAAACGCACTGCGCAGAAGGACACAGCAGGCTGTGATTTTCTCTCTCAACATCACATCAGTGAAAACCTTGCTGAAGGGAAGGGAACCGTTGGGAATCATTGGCTGCGAAATCTGCTTTTTTTTCAATAACCAACGCATCGGTTAAAAATGGCGCGATTTTACCCGCCGGTTTGAAACCACCCTAGAGAAAAATAGGGCAAAAAGATGGAGAACTGGGAGGTGACCCGCTAATCTCTATGGTGCTGTAAGTTTGGGTAAATCCAATAGGTGGTGCAGCACGTTTCTGTAAAACCAACAGAGGGCGCTGCAATGTTACTGTAGAAACCAATGGACAGCATGGCAGGTAGCTATACATAAACTATACAAAATGTGATTGGTTGCTGCTGCTGCCGCCATTTTTTTAAAAGGTACGCTCAGTTCTTTCATAGAGAACAAGAAGGTAGGTACTTACAATTCAGGTAGGTAGGTTCAGTTTGGGCCTGGGAGAGACTCCAGTGGAGACTGACGGAAAAATGGCTGCTTACAACCTGTGGTCCTTGTTTCGGGTGCGCGTGTCACCATCGATCTAATGCATCTTACTGCATAGATATATATCTAGCTATAAAAATAGATAGTTATATATCAATATAGATATTTCTAAAAATATCTAGCTTTACGTATAAATTTAAACTTCTATAGTTATGGTTTTGTAAGGCTGAAAACAGACATACAGAATTTGTATTATTATCAGCATTATTCTTATAATTGCCATTGATGTTATTCCAGGGTCAGGTAATACACTGCATGAGGCTTTGACCAATTTTTACTATTTTAGGTAAAAAGCTGCATTGACTGCACTTCTGCATTTAGTGCGATATGGTAGGACTGCAAGCAAAGCCTGAGACAAGATCTTGGTGCGCCCCATGACAATACATATCAGGTAGGTATCCTGCCCTAGAGGTATGAAGGCACCATACAGCAGCACTCATCTGTAATCCAACCTGCAGGGACATTGTGTGCTGCTGTAATGCCCCAAAGTTACTGTAAGATTCTATTGCTTTACTGGTTTTTGCTTTTTTTGGTGTTTTTTATCTTTCATCCCAGTGCTACAAAGACCGAGGACAGAAAGCTCTGGCACTGAAATACTGTGATGAGGCTTCAGCCATGCCAGCGGTTACTAAAGAGGTGAGGACTGTCAGTAGTAACGTGGTAACACAATTCAACTGTTATTTCAGCCATTAATTTACTGACCTACTCCACTGCTTACTGTATTGATTCTCTAGAATAGAGCCTCCATAGCCGCCTGTTCCCCATCTTCTATACTAGAAGCTAGAAGTGGTACAACGCAGTACTAGAGTCCCCTTGCCTGTCCTTATCTTATCTTTTATCCAAGCTACAAGGCGTACAACAGGGTACTAGAGCCTCCATTCCCATCTGTATAACCTCTTGTATCCAAGCTAGAAGTGGTACAACAGGACACCAGAGCCTCCTTGCCCACGTTTCATGTTTTGTCACCAGCTGCTTCCTTTGGGTAAGTGAGAATAGTGAGAATTTTGGCCCATGTGAAAGTGCAATTACTGTATGCTAAACTGTTCATTTTCATTACCTTCTATGACATTTATGGAAATGACACGGCACAGATTATTGTTAGGGGTTCCATCACACTCCCCTTCTGTAGCCGCACCGCCTCCACGCTCCCCTCATGTAAGCCCACTTTCCTAGTGTAACCGTATTGTCACCACACCCCCCTTATGTAACCATACCGTCTTCACACTCCCCGCATGTAACCATACCACGGTTCGAAAAGTGTCATAATAGAGCCTTAAAGGGGTTCTGTCATTAAAAACAAAAAAATATACTGTATACTTACCTATTGCTCCCCAGGGAGCCTGCTTACCTCTTCTTCTTATCCCAAATCTTCTCCTGGAGCCGCTTGTCACTTCGGTCACGTGACCTCCAGCAACCCGATTTTCCTCCATCCGGTCAAAAAGTGTACATTGCGCTACCTTCCGCTTCCTTCACTAGTGACGTATGCGTACATTGCCTTGTCAGGAAGCACGGAATGAAAGCAGCCGTGCGAGACAATGGCGCGACTGCGCACCCCGCACACGACTGCGCATGCAGCTATCCTGGAGATAGCTATAGTCTATGGAATATACACGGGCTTTAGCCTTGGCAGTCGTCGTCTTTAAAATCTATGTATAGCTACCTCCCATGCTGTCCATTGGTTTCTACAGTAACATTGCAGCGCCCTCTATTGGTTTTACAGAAACGTGCTGCACCTATGCTCCCTTTAATAAATGATCCCCAAATAGGGGACGTATCAGATGCAACACGCTCAGGCAGCACTCCGGGCGCACCCACAATGCTCTGAGGGAGCTGGAAGACCTTTGCATAGCCCCACCCAACGCTTTCTCAACCGCGCCCTCCCCCCTCCCCCTCACATCCTCCTCAGTCCTTCCTCTTGCACCGTGCTCACGCATCCTAGGCTTGCAGAGCCTGCAGGACTCGTCACCTCCCTACGCAGGATGGTTAAGCAGACGATGACACTAGAAGCAAGCACTAGTTTGCCTCTGAAGGTGCGTCCGTCGGTCGTTTTGAGAGATCTCTTTTGGTGGACGCTCGGATCCGTAAGGGGAGCTGAAACTTTAATTGTTTTTAACTTTCCATTGAGTTTAACGCGATCGCGTGACCGGGGGTGGGGTCCCGCGGCCCGGGATGACAGCTCCATGCTGTCGGCTACCTCCGGTAACCGGCAGCATGGAGCTATCACGTCCTGAGCCTGCAGGGCTGTCATTCCTAGAGGATGCATAAAACTACGTCCTCTAGGAATAAAGCCCAGCCGGCCAGGACGTAGAATCCCGATGGGGCCGTCGTTAAGGGGTTAAAGAGCCGATTCCATGGGAAAAACGCATTTTCCGTCAGCTCTGTACAGGTAAGCGGAAACATTTGTCCATTTTCATCAACAAATATTTAATTGATTTTCTAAATTATTGATTTGACAAAGTACATAAAATGCAAATCACAATAATAAAGTATATAATAAAACAAAAGAACTGTTGTGATGAGTCTATGGATGAACCTCGCCTTGTTTCTCAGTGGTAACGCGTCTAAATCATATTCCACATTATTTGAAAGATGCAAAATTGGCCAATCGTTACATTTCGTATTATTCGGTTTGCATAATTTAATTCTTAACCCCTTAGTGACCAGCCCATAGTGTTTTTACGTCCTGCCCAAGTGGGCCTTAATCCCTGAGGACGTAAAAACATGTGTCTGGGTGGATGACAGTGATCATGTAAAGTTAAAAAAAAAAGTGTGAAAAAGTAAAAAAAAAGTTTAAAAAGTTTTAAAAAAGTTTAAAAAGGGGGGGGCGGAGCTACCTGATGCCGGAGTAAGTAGCTTCTGAGACGCGCTCCGGCGGCCGCGGCTTCTTTAAGGCTCCACAAGCTATCACAGCGGCACAGAGAGACGTCATGGGGCGCAAGAGAGCCCAGAACACCTCGGGGCGCACTCCGGAACGCAGTGCAGGCAGTTTGGAGCCGTTCCTGAGACCGCAAGCAGAGGCGGCCGGTGAGCGGGGAAAAATCAAGATGGCGCCGACGGGAGGTCCGGCGCGACCTAGCAGCAGCGTGCAGAAGGAGAGAGCCGCTGAGACGGACGACTCGGACGATAGCGCAAGCTGCCAGTCCAGGGAGCCCAGATCCACAAACTGCTCACAGTCGCAGGGAGGATCGCAAAGCAGGTCAGATAAAATCCACCCTGACACGGCAACACCACAGGCCGAGCTACAGCACGGAGGAGTGAGGGAACCTACTGCATAGGCGGCGGGCCGGATTCGGCCCGCGGGCATTGTTTGACACCTGTGCTCTAGATCATACAAACTTCTAGGCTGTGGGAGTTGCCGTCCTAAATGCGCAGACCGGTGCCAGCGGCCGGGGAGTGACGTTTCTGTGTGGGGCTCTGCGATCCCTGCACAGAAATAGAGCATGCCGCGGTTTGTTTTCCACGTGTGATTTCGCGCGGACAAACCGCGGCCGTCTGCCTAGGATTGCGTTTTCTAACGCAATCCTATAGCAGCTTCCATGGGTGGAAATTCTGCGGGAAATCCGGCAGCGGAATTTCCGCCCGTGTGCACGGGGCCTAGGGCTGCTCTAAGACGTGCATTCAGAAAACACAGCTTAAAATCGTGGGTTTTTTACCTCAATTTTTAGCAGCACTTTTGAACGCATGGTAAAGCGGTTTTAATGCACCCCACAATTGTGATAGGTGGGGAGGTGCGTTAGAAAACGCAAATACAGGACAGATAGCGCTTAAAAATCACCGCTTCCGAGCTCACGTCTGAGTAATCGCATTCAAATCAATGGAAGCAGTATACCGCAATAAAAAGTGGTGTGTGTGTGTGTGATTTTCATCTAGTGCAGGAAACGCGTTAATAGGGCTAATTCATGTATGGAAATTCGTTTTGCAGCTGTATGCAGCATGATTTAGGTATGGGTACGCGGTGAGAAAGGTAAGGGGGGGCCCTGAGCTGAACTTTTGCACCCGGGCCCTTGAGCCTTTAGGTACGCCCCTGACCCTAAGGGTGTTTCTCACCTCATCTTTCTGCGTTTTATATACAAAAATGACAGGAAAGGGTTGTGACCCGGCGGCCGTCGCAGGGAGAAGATGACCATCGCCACTGTATGCCACGGAAAGGGGTGAACGCGCGTGTGAACTGGCATTTCAAGCGCAACCCGATTACTGTAAACCTTGTTTATGCACAAATACGCTCCACTGCGACAATAGTCTTGGCGTGTACACTCGTCTGCCGAAGCCCTAGGGCCTCTTTCACACGGCGTGCTAAATTTAGCAGAAAAGCGGTCGCAGAAACCGCAATGATTTTTACGTGCATTTGCGCTCCCGATATTCCATTAGAGTCTAAGGGGGTAAGCAAATTCGCTCTCATATGCATAAAATTGCGCCGAGGGCTCCTTCACACGAATGTACTTTAGTCCCCTTATAGTTCTGATCCCAGGAATGCACAAAAATAAAGACTGAAAAACTGGTTGCTCATTGGCAACCCCTGGCTGGGGTTCTGTACCAGCAAGAGATTATTTTAAAATTTAGTTCTTGGAGTCTGGAGTATACCGACCCCTTGTGTGTCAGGGCAAACGGTTTGACCCAATCATTCGGCTGCAGGTGCCTTCCCAATTCTTCTTCCCACGCGTGGACAAAGTCTAGGGGACCATCCCCCATCTCCCGGTCCAGCATCATCTTATAAAGTACTGAGATTGGGTGGCTGATGGGGGCTGTGGACATGCACAATTTTTCAAAGTCAGTGGGGTCTTCCGCCCCCCGGGACTCAGGACCCAGGGTGTCTATCGCACTCCTCAGCTGGAAGTATTCTAGTCACGTCCCTGGTGGAACGATGCGTCCTTCAAATAGTTCCGTCAGTGGTTTCAGATTGTCTCCTGTCATTACGTCTCTTAGTCGTGGCGCGGGGTTTATTGACGTGGTCGCTAGGGTTTTTCGGTGTAGGAAGGCCTCAAATTGGGGGTTAGCTAGTAGAGGTGTGAAGGGGCCTGGCACTGAGATCAGTTCTGTATCCCTTGCAAAGCCCGACCAGGCTCTTGTTAGCTGGTTCAGCAGTGGGGACATTACTGTAAGGCGCCTAATTAAGGTCTGCGGGATCCAGAATACTCCCTGCGTCTGCCTGGCATCTAGGTTGTATTCTAGTTCAACCCAGAGCTTGGAGCTCCGGTTCCTGAGCAGGTTTAGCACGCAGTTCGCTATGTTAGCTTTATTATACAGTGAAAAGTCTGGGAGGCCCAGGCCTCCCCTGGGTTTGTCTCTGGTCAGGGTTCTGTATTTAAGTCTGGGACTGCGGCCTCGCCAGACAAACTTAGTAATCAGGGAGCGGATGTGCTTAAAATAGGCCCTGTGCAGTTTTATGGGGAATGCTTGGCATATGTACAGGAACTTTGGTAAGACGTCCATTTTGACCGCGTTCACCCTTCCCGCCCAGGATAGGAAGAGGGGACTCCATTTCCCCAGGTCTCTCTCTAAGTTTGTTAGGAAGGGTTTAAAGTTTAGGTCGTATACGTTTGCGGGGTCTTCCGGCAGTTGTATTCCTAAGTATTTGAGGGATTTCGATTGCCATTTGAGTGGGAAAAGTTCCTGTAGGGAGTGTGCTTCGTCCCTTGGGAGGGAGATATTTAGCATTTCGGTTTTTTGCAGGTTGATTTTGAAGTTGCTAATCGCACTAAATTTGTCGAATTCCTGCAGAAGAACCGGGATCCCTATTCTCGGGCAGGATAAATATAGCAGGAGGTCGTCTGCGAATAAAGAGAGTTTAAGCTCCCTCTGGCCCAGTTTAACCCCTCTTATGGCATCGTTTTTTCTTATGGCGTTGGCCAGGGACTCCATCGTCAATATGTATAAAAAGGGGGACAGCGGGCAGCCCTGTCGCGTTCCGTTTCGTATGGGGATGTTATCTGAGAGGGCGCCGTTGATTCTGATCCTCGCCGAGGGGTTCCCGTATAGCGCCATAATCCACTCCCTCATGCGGGGCCCCAGTCCCACTCTCCCCAGTGTGCCCTCTAAGAACCTCCATCCGACCCTGTTGAAGGCCTTTTCGGCGTCGACCGCCATAAGGCCTAATGGAGACCTCTCTTGTCGGGCCCGCGAGATCAGTGACATGGTTTTTATTATATTGTCCCTCCCCTCTCTTCCCGGGACAAACCCCACCTGGTCTCTATGTATTAGTTTCGGGATGTATGGCTGAAGTCGGGTGGCGATTGACTTGGCGAAAAGTTTAACGTCTACGTTTAGGAGTGAAATAGGCCTGTAACTACCGCACTCCGTAGCGTCTTTTCCCGGTTTGGGTATTACGACCAGGTGTGCCTGCAAGGCCTGAGTCGGGAAGGGGCAGCCTCTGTTTATTGCATTGAAAGAATTGGTCAGCAATGGGGCTAATTCGTTTTTGAATAGTTTATAGAATTTTGGGGTCAGTCCGTCTGGGCCCGGGCTCTTGCCTACTTTTAGCTCTTTGATGAGGGCTGAGACTTCTGTGGGGGAGAAGTCCTCTTCCATTTCCGCGGACGCTTCTGGATCTATAGGTCCAGGAGCGTGGCTGTCTAGGTATTCCTCGACTTCACTGTCCCTCGGGGTCCGAGCGGGGTCTCTCTCTATGTTATATAGGCTGCTATAGTATTCGCGGAAGGCCTCGAGAATTTCGGTAGTTGAGTGGGCTACTCCTCCCTGTCGCTTTTGTATTTTCGGGATATAAGTCAGGGGGGCCTTGGGGTGTAGGGTCTTTGAGAGCCATTTCCCACATTTATCTCCATACTCGAACGCGCATCTGCGCATCTTGTCTCTGAATCCTAGTGTCCTTTGGTCGAGTATCGAGAGGATTTGTTGACGAATTGTGGAGATTTCCACTTTCGTGTTCTCTGTGGGTCTACCTTTGTTTAGTCTCTCTTTTGTCTGTAATTCTTCTAAGAGTCTTTTCAGTTTTGCTGACCTGTCTTTTTTTAAGCGGGATCCATGGGAGATGAAGACGCCTCGTAGGACGCACTTCAGGGCCTCCCATTTAATGGGGGGGTCTGTGTGGTCCTCCCTGTGTGTTTCCGCGAACATCTCTATTGTTTTTTTGATGTCTCCGGCGCAGACAGCGTCGTTAAGCAAATTGTCGTTGAGTTTCCACTGAAATGTTTTGGGAGGTCCTCCCACTCTAGAGAGACCCCCATAGATAGGGGCGTGGTCTGACCACAGGAAGGGGCCTATGGAGCACGAGGGGCCATGGTCCAACAGTCTGTGGGATATAAAAAGGTGGTCTATTCGGCTGTAGCTGTTATGCACCGCCGAATGGAAGCTATAGTCCCTGACCCCGGGGTGCAAAATCCTCCACAGGTCCACCAACCTCAGCCTATCTAGTTCTTTTTTGAATGTGCGACGTGCTGCGTGGGAGATGGGGGACTTACCAACCGACGAGTCCAGTCCTGGGTCCATCACTAGATTAAGGTCGCCGCCTAGGATCACGTCAGAGCCATCGGCGAAGTCAGCCAGTTTTCTCAAAGTTGTCAGCCCGAAGGAGATCTGGTCCTGATTGGGGAAATAAATGTTAGCAATTGAGATTATTGAATTCATGACCTCTAGTTTTAAGAAGATGTAACGGCCCTGTGGGTCGACCATTTGATCGATCACCTCATGTTGGAAGGACTTGTGTAGTGCCACCGAGACCCCCCTCGCCTTTTTTGTGGGGTGCGGGCTGTGGACCCACGTGGTGTAGAATTTAGAGGAAAAGCGTGGAATGTTGTCTGCTTTAAAGTGGGTCTCTTGCAGTAAGGCTACCATTATTTTTTTCTTATGTAAGTGATACAGAACTTGGCTTCTTTTCCCCGGAGTGTTCAGGCCTTTAACATTGTAAGTGCAGACTGTTACGTTGGCCATATCTCTAGTAGTTGAGTGAGCGTGTTTTGGAATGCTAGGTGACCAATCTTAGGGTGGGGGGGGGGGGGGGGAGAGGGAACAAGTGGGAGAGGTGGGAAGGGGGGGTGAAAGAACAACACAGAAACAGACAGGAGAAATATAACATATATGGGGTGAGGCCCCATTAAACTTTCCTCAGTGCAGTTTAAGGAAAACACCTTACGTGGCAGCGCCCGGGCTGCACCCTCTGCTGGGGAACGAACGAAACCTGGCATCGGAGCTGTGCCCCGTTACGGCCGCGGCTAGAACAAATATAACATTTTAAGGCTATAGCTTAGTGGCTCCGTTCTCAGGAGCGTTAGTGATGTCTCAGCGGGTCTCTGGAGCGGGTGGGCAAGCGGGGACGTCGGCTTGCGTTTGTCTCTTGACAGTTGGTCGGCATCTCAGAAGAGAGGGTCTGGGTTGTCAGCGTTTGGTTTTGTCGCTGGCTCTTTGCCATGGGGAGCCCACAGCGGGAGCCAGCGCCCCTACGTGTCTGGGCCAGTCCGGTAAGTCAATCATCGGGAGTTCGAATGTGTGCAGGAAATTGGGCAGATCCCCCAGGGACCTAAAGGTTGCTCTTTTGTTCCCTTTGCGCGCCTGCAGTTGGAAGGGGTAGCCCCATTGATATAGAATGTCCTTATCTCTCAGCGCCGTCAGTAGTGGTTTTAGTGCTCTTCTTTGTTGAAGTGTGCGGCGGGAAAGGTCTTGTAGGATGAGAATGGGGGACCCCTTGTAGTGTAGATTTCCAGCATCTCTAGCGCTTCTCATTATCTGTTCTTTCTCCTGGAAGAAGTGCACTCTGCACACTACATCTCGCGGCCTTGCGGGGTCTGCGGAGCGCGGGCCCAGAGTGCGGTGTATTCTGTCGATCTCTATGAGGTCTTCTGGTGGGCGTTTCAGTAAGTCGTTGAAGAATTTTTGTGCCCAGGTGGCAAGTTGGTTGTGCTCGACCCTTTCGTCTAGGCCTCTTATGCGCAAATTGTTCCGCCTATGGCGGTTTTCAAGGTCGTCTAAGTGAAGAAACAACTCCGAAATTTGGGCCGACTGTGCTTGGATGACCTTTCTGTGCGAGTCGACAGTGTCAATTAGCTTTTCCTGTATTTCCTCCACTTCCCCAAGGCGTTGACCTACGTGCAGGATGTCTTTTTGTAGACCTGTAATGTCTCTTTTGTGGGATTGTTCGAGCTTATATAGAGATTCGTCCAGATCTCTTTTGGTGGGGAGTGAACGCAGGTGTGCGCGCCAATCCCATTGCTCCTCTTCGCAATGTGAGTCTGGTGGAGGGTGCTGGCGTGGGCCCCTTGTGTTTGCCCCTGAGGGTGATGAATAGGGGGAGCATGGAGGGCTACAGGGCTCTTGAGATACTGCCAGTTCTTCTGTGTCCTTTGTGGGCCGCCCCTCCCCCGCTGCTGTTTGTGTGCCTGGTGGGGAGTGGTGCTGTCAGTAGGCAGTCTGCTCTCGGCTTGTTCTGTCTAATGCAGACAGTAATAGAGGAGTGCCGATAGCAGACTGACAACGGCCGCGGAGGAGGGAAGGGGAGTGCAGAGAACATGATCTCTGCAGCAAGGAGAGCATCGCTGAGGAGGAGCAGCTGCAGGGTGAGAGCCTTGTGTGTGTGTGTGTATATATGTGTGTGTGGTTTCTGCGAGTGGATTACGCAATTCCGACCCGCTAATTGGGGGGAATTGTGTAATCCAATGCATGCGATTGATCCGTGGATTACCGTTGATCAAGCGCATGCAGAACCCGTAATTCCTCTCCGGTCATGTGTGACCGGCCTAATGTTAGTTCGCTACTTTATCATGTGACCGGGGACCGCTCAACGAGGCCCCCGGTCACTGCTCCAAGCACGCAGCAACCATTGGTCGCTGGGAGCAAGGAGATTTAAAATTTCCTGGGCTCCCCAGCTCCTGCGAATGTGTCCGGCATTTTGCCGGCGGGCGCATACCCAGGAGCTGGCAGGATCCATGGAGGATAATCGCATCTGGATTCAAATGCGGAAGCCTCCGAGAAGATGTTTCATCTCCTCTCACCGATCGCTTCGGTGAGGGGAGATGAAACTGCCACTTTTTAAAGAACTTTTACGTGATCGCCATTATGCATTGGATAACGGCGATCACGTGACCAGTAACCGTATACCGCGGCTCCCCGTGACATCTCCAGGCTCTTGGCGACCTTTGGTAGCCAGCAGCAGGGAGATGTTACATTTATTGGGCAATCTTTCACTTTTGCGCAGAAGCTGGGGTAAGGTCCACGGATCAACATCCCACCAGGGAACAAATCCGGGACCTTGGGTACGTAATTTCATCCCCCTTACGGATACGATCCGTAAGGGGAGATGAAACTTTAACTTTTTAAACTTTTAACTTTTTTTTTTTTTTACTTTTTAACTTTATATGATCACCGTTATCCCAGTCATATCTCCCTGCACTCGGCTATCTGTGACAGCCGGGTGCAGGGAGATTTTGAATTTGCCGGGCTCGCCGGCTTCTGCGCATGCGCGCCACATTATTTAGATCCCACATTTTCAGGAATTAATGCAATTTAGATTAAAAAAAAAAAAAAAGTGTTCGGGTAATGTGCTATTCTAAAATTTTTTCCCCCAAAATCATTTTCATGTGCACTGACACCCCAAAATGGATACCCCTGTTTGTATTGTTTTCAGAAATGTACCCATTGTGGCCCTAATGTTATGTTAGTATGCACAGCATACTATTGTCCAAATTCGACGTATGTGTACACACGCGTACGTACATACACACGCGTACGTACACACGCGTACGTACATACACACGCGTACGTACACACGCGTACGTACATACATACACGTACGTACGCGTACATACATACATACACGCACGTACATACATAAACACATGTACATACGTACATACATACACGCACGTACATACACGCACATACATACACGCACGTACACACATACACGCACGTACGTACATACATACACGCACGTACGTACATACATACATACATGCATGCACGCACGTACATACATACATACACGCACGTACGTACATACATTGTGCATTTCGATCGCACAAAAAAATACGCAGCATACTATATTTTCTCGCACATTCTCATAGGGAAAGAACGCATATTATACTAATTGTCTATTTCACTAGCTGAGATAATCGTTGCGTGTTATTTCTTTGTCTGTGCAAATATGCGTAAGCTCGTCGGAATCCAGCCTAAATGTAAAAATATATCTTTATAAGGCCATTTTCACACTGTTTTTCCTCTCACTACGGTTCCATGTGTTTTTGGCGCTGCACTCCCATGTGTATCCAACATGTCCAACATGTCGGGGCTTCCTCTATATCAGTGATGGCGAACCTTTTAGAGACTGGGTACCCAAACTGCAACACAAAACCCACTTATTTATCGCAAAGTGCCAACGTGTCAGGGGCGGGGCTGATCAGGACGTATGATTTTACCCCGTCGTTCTAAAAAGGATAGGGCCTCTTTAACCCTCTGCAATCCAATTTTGGATTCGGGGTTGCCTAGGGGCTTTTCTTTTTCTGCCTTATACTATGGCGCCTTCTGCTGGCTAAAGTTAGGGCTCCTTCCCACGGAGGGATTTCCGCTGCGTAATACGCTGCGTAAGTCCGCTGCATTGCCCGCAGCTATTAGGTTCTATTGAACCTAATAGCTCAATGCTCACGGTGCGGAATTCCATCGCGGAATTCCGCACTGTGAAATCACCCGACCTCACCCGCGGTATGCTTTATTTGCCGCGGGTGTACGCGTGGCCGGCCTCCATTCTAGTCAATGGAAGCCGTCCGTCACGCTATCTTCCGCTGTAGCACAGCGGAAGATAGAGTAAAAAACGCTTCCCCGCCCACCGCCAGCCGCGTCATATGACCCAGTAGATTTTGGTAGGCCGCTGTCTCCCCCTTGTGTGCTGCATTAAAAATGCACTCAGCTAAAAATAAAAAAAGGTCCAGTTCTGTGGCTTCTCGGAGGAGATAGGGGTTCCCCCACCTCCCGTCTCCAAGCTGCAGTGGAGACTGACTAACATGGCTGCCGGTATTTATACTTCTAAATTGATGACATCACAATGCAGTGACATCAGCCTGCCAGACACCTGGCTCATTTGCATACAGTGTGTTGCAATAATAAAGTAATACAGTAACAAATATAAGTAAGGTAAAGGTATTGGGGCACAATCATTTGGCATAGTTTTGGCGCAGAGATTAGCGGTAGCTTGTGTGCTTGTCAAGAATCTGGCACTAGTTTTTGCTTAATGTTAAATATTCTTTAGGACTCCTTCACACGGGCGCAGCAATCTACAGCCGCAGTGAGGCTGAAAAAAACAAAAAAACCGCGTAATCATGCTATACTTCCGCCATGTATCACGTGATGCATGGCTTCAATTGACTGCAATGGACGCCGGCTGCGCGTTTTCCCGTGGCAATTAGAACATGGCACGATTTCTTTCATGCTGTGTGAACATTTAAAGGCAGTAAGCTATTATTAGGTTCATGAAACGCGGCAGAAATCCATCCGTGGGCATTAGCCCTAAGTCAGTAGATCATGCCTTGACTCCTCTTTTAGCTCCATTGACTGACTTGCCAAAATATATATTCACCTCAATTCACAGCGCATCTATGCTACAAAATCAGCGTGTATACCAGAACTATCCCCCAAACTATAAAGCTAACGTCACACGGACGAGTGCGATATCGGGCCGTGAATCACTCCCTCGCCAACATGCAATTTCCCCGCGGATGTGAGGCATTTTTATCTCAAAACCGCCTCGCATCACTTCGGGTAAGTAGCCGTGCCGGAGGATAGCTAGGAAAGCTGCAAAACGAATTTCCATACATGAATTAGCCCTATTAACGCGTTTCCTGCGCTAGATGAGAATCACACACACACACCGCTTTTTATTGCGGTATACTGTTTCTATTGATTTGAATGCGATTACTCAGACGTGAGCTCGGAAGCGGTGATTTTTAAGCGCTATCTGTCCTGTATTTGCGTTTTCTAACGCACCTCCCCACCCATCACAATTGTGGGGTGCATTAAAACCGCTTTACCATGCGTTCAAAAGTGCTGCTCAAAATTGAGGTAAAAAACCCACGATTTTAAGCTGTGTTTTCTGAACGCACGTCTTAGAGCAGCCTTAGGCCCCGTGCACACGGGCGGAAATTCCGCTGCCGGATTTCCTGCAGAATTTCCACCCCTGGAAGCAGAAAAGAGAACGCAGCAGGTTCTATTTTACCGCGGATATCCGCAGCATAGAGCCTATTGTGCTCCGTGGTCGCGGATATACCCGCAGCCTATACGCAACTATATTGTAAAGAGAATTCTGAAGGCACCCATTGAAACAAATATGTTTGTGTGAAGCGGCCCTTACTGTACTTTTGTTAGCATGAATCAAGCACATTTGCAAGCGCAAAAAAACACGCAACCATGCCGCCATTTATTGAAATAGGCAATTAGTGTAATTAGAATAATACATGTTCTTCCCCTGCAGAAATGCACGAGAAAATAAAGGGGACTGCTTTTTTTTTGGACAAAATGCGCATGCAAAATACACTTATGTGAAGGAACTCGCTGCAATCAGCGGGTTCTACTGACGTGTATTTAGCATGTATATTTTTCATGCGTAATATGCTACGCAAATACATCTGTGTGAATCTGGCCGAAGAGCCCACGGTGGTATGCGTAAAACGCTGCCTCTCTGCGGTGAGAACACAATCGTGGACATGAGCCCTAAGGCTGGAGCTCTATGGAGTCTTTCGCCATGACATGGGTCATGTGACCAAAGATCGCTGTGCAGCCCTGTGAACTTGCATTCTCAAATATATCAATGGGGTCGCGCAAGTTCCCACAACCTATAGAGTGCTAAAACCTCACCGAGGTTGGATTTTTGCAATATATTGGTCGCAGCTACTTGTGAGTTGTATCGCAACTACATTGTCTTCAGTAAGGCCAGCTGCACACAACCGCTTCACATTCCGATTGCGGGATACCACAGCAGAATCTGGCCGTTACCCCAGCCGGCGACCCTGCGTTCCTGCAGATTCTGTAATGCAGATGACCGCGAGTGTAAAGGAAGTAGCAGTAGTATGTATCTTTCAATGCATGTGATTTGCTGCAGATCCTCCGTGTGGACGACGACTGCGGATTGAACAATAGGAAACCGGTGGTGTGAAGCCGGCCCGAGAGTGTGAGGTCGCAGGGCTATACAGCGATCTTGGTCACGTAGCACTAGTCTCATTGCATGACTACGACTCCGCCGTTCATGGGAGCTCAGTGCTTGACATGACAACTCCCTGCTGTTGGCGCGACCACCAGTCACCCTTAAAAGTCAACAGAAAGTTAAAAAATGGTAAAATGTAATCTTCGCTCATATTCGTGAGGGGAGATGCAATTACATACCTAAGGCCCCCGGATTTACCCTTGGACCGTGGACGTTTTTTATGATATTTTTTGGGGGGGGGGAATTGAATGACCCAAAAAGTACAATTCTGACATTTTGGCTTTTTTTCTGACAACATAAATGATGCAGATTTTTTGAGAGTTCAAATTGTTATGGACACGAAGATACCAAATAGATTTTAGATGTTCTTATTTCATCACCGGTGCTCAGGAAAGATGTTACAGTATTGGAGGGGGTTCAAAGAAGAGCGACTAAACTAATACAGGGGACTCAGGCTAGCTGTGGTCCAGTCGCAAGGGCTGTGAAAAACCCTGTGGTAGACCCGGAGAGCTTGCCTTAGCTTGCTCGATGGGCCTGCCTCGATCTGGGAGGTCGAGGAGGGTCAACCGTTGAGGGCTGCGGGGTAGTGTAGGGACAGTTAGTAAAACAGACAGTTTCATTACTGCTAACCGTCATCAGAATATGCAGCATTATAGAAACACACGCTCATAACCTCAGGACACATTTTACCTGCACATAACCCTCAGGCGTCATTTGACGACACATTGCTCATTCTCGCCCCTGCCCTCTCCATCAAACTCGGAGAGATGGCGCTGATTTTGTACCTGAAACCACGTGATGTCGGACGTCCATGACTACAGCAACTCACGCAGGACCGTATGGAAAAAGACCATATTTGGACCACCCAATCCCATGCTTTGATTCCCAACCACGTATTGCTTCCTGCTGCCCATAAAGGGCAATTAACTCATCATGCTATATAAGATGCTATACGCCTACTAATAAACAGTCAGGAAGACTTTCTTCACTGACAGTCTTGTCTCCGTGTGATCTCTTACATTGTGCGCACAATCTCTGAACATAAATCTGGAAGGGTACAAACATTCCTATTGATTACGCCGTAGACCCCAAAATAAATCCACATCACTGAGAAGCTCCACTGAAATCAATGGAGGTGTTTTACAGTGTTTACCGTGGCTTTTCAAACGCCGAGCTAAACGCTGTAAAAACTGTCTGTGTGAGAGCGGCCCTAGTGACGAAGTCTGTTTGCTCCTTAACCCCTTAGTGACTTCCTGCCTAAGCGGCCTTTAATCTCCAGGGCCGTAAAAAGACACTTGCTCTGGGGATTAAAGCCCTGGGGGCTGTGGACATGACAGCTCCCTGCTGTTGGCGCGACCACCAGTCACCCTTAAAAGTAAACAAAGTTAAAAAATGGTAAAATGTAATCTTCGCTCATATTCGTGAGGGGAGATGTAATTACATACCTAAGGCCCCCGGATTTACCCTTGGACCTCACCTCGGCTTCTGCGCACGCGCCCGTCGTCAACGTTGGCCGATGCAAGAGCCGCAGTTTGCCTGAGTAATTTAAGATATCCCTGCTCCTGGCTACCAAACATAGCCGAGAGCCTGGAGATTTCATGGTGGGCCGCAGTACATGGTCCCCAGTCACGTGATTGCCGTTAGCCAATGGATATCCATTCCGTAACGAATCCAATCCGTAAAGGAAGGTGACAATATTTCTATAGGCCTCCAGAGATGTCCCCCGGGATCCTTATCCTCGGTTGGATAGCGGCAATCATGTAAAAGTTAAGAAAAAGTTGAAGTTTAATCTCCCCTCTTAGATCGGTGAAACTTCTTACCGGAGGCCTCCGTATTTGAACCTCAATGTGATCCTCCTCCGTGGACCTTCTCCGGCTTCTGCGCATGAACCTGCCTTAAAATGCCAGAGACATGCGCAGCAGCTGGGGAGCCCGGTAAATTTTAAATCTCTATGCTCCCGGCTACCAAAGGTCACCGAGAGCCTGGAGCAGTGATCGGTGGTCTCGTTGAGCTGTCCCTGGTCACGTGATAAAAAGGTAGTGATCTACCGAAGGCCGGTCTCACACGACTGGATATGTTATACAGCCAGCCGCGGCGAAGGGAAGATCTGGAGCAGGTGAATTCCGATTTTGGTCTCCCGCACGAAAATGGAGCATGGTCCAGATTTTTTCATGCTCCATTTTAAAAAAAATCACTTATATAATTTATATATTTATATAATATATATATATTTATATATATATTTATATAATGGGCCTTTTTTGATATGTCATGGTGTATCACATTATAGGATGCCTATCATGTTATTACATGGGAAGGAGCTTTACATGTCAGCCGGGATAATAGGTGACGGCTAGCCCACCTCTCCCGCTGTGAACCCCCATACGTAATGTGCCGTGTCTGTGCCGCTCACATGACAGTGCCAGTCACGTGACCTCCTCACTGTCAATTCCATCTGCGGTGTCACATGACATTGCCAGTCATGTGACCGCTTGCTCCGCCCACTTTTCGGCATCATCACAGGTCCTCCAGCAGCGTTATTATGACGCGTGAGCCGGTGGCAATGCAGGGACGCACGCCAGGATGTATACTTCGCCCGATACAACGTGGCTCTTCCAGGTGATTGAATTGTATGTCTAGTAGTTTTATATTTAAGTTAGCTATCTATGAGTGGCAGGATATACTTGAAAAAGGCTTCCAACAGCCGAAACGCGTTGTATGTATATGCCGGGTCCCCTCAAAAAGGGACCTATTTGTGTTTGTTTAATAATAAAAACTATTTCCTGATATTGGATCGTGAGGAAGCAACTTTCGATTCTGGTGGAGGTAGTCTTCGGAGTTAACAATTGTTTAGAGCCATCTCGGACTCCTGAGGGGGGAGGCTGACACTCCCCTCTCCTAAGTGAGTATACATCATCTATCCTGTGTGTTCGCAGCGCAGCTTTATTGTGATCGTTACACGACTGGATATGTTATACAGCCAGCCGCGGCGAAGGGAAGATCCGGAGCAGGTGAGTAAATTCCGATTTTGGTCTCCCGCACGAAAATGGAGCATGGTCCATGTGAGCGCATATGCCCATCAGCAAGATGGTGGACGCAAGCGCAGAAGCTGCAGAGGGCCTGGTAAATTTAAAGTCTCCTTACTCCTGGCTACTAAAGGTAGCCGAGAGCCTGGAGCAGTGACTGAGGGCCGCAGTGAGCGGTCCCCGGTCATGTGATCGCTGTTATCCGATGGATAATGGCGATTACGTAAATGTTAAGACACAGTTGACGTTTGATGCGCCTTTCGGTTTGGGCCCTGTTGTGCATACGGTCATAATATTAGGGCCACAATGGGTAGGTTTCTGAACACGGGACAAACGGGGATCCATTTTGGAGTGAAAGTCTTCATTCCTATGTACACTGTACAAAAAAATGCTTTTAAAATGACACAATTGCCCAAAAAATTAAAATTGTAATTTTTTCCTTTTGCTTTGCTCAGATTCATTCAAATACTGTGGGTCAAAATACGCAGCACAGCCCTAGAAGAATTCGTTAAGGGGTCTAGTTTTTTAACGCAGCAGTTCTGAACTTCATGTCTTTTGGGGTGGGTGCGGTGGCCGGACTTCAGTTCCTGCAGGCAGAGCTGCACATCCAGCAGATGAGGCTATCATATCTCTAGTGGGCATTAGTGTTTACAGCTGCTTTAACCAGGGCATTGTGGGTAATGGGCGGGCCATAGTCTCCGCTGGGGCATTGTGGGTAATGGGGAGGGCTCTCTAGTCTTCGCTGGGACTAGTGGGGTCATAAATGGAGAGGTTTATGCGCACAACAAGCAGCTGCACAGCGCAGGCCGAGTCTTCATGCATGGCTACTGCCGCACAGGAGGCTGGAGGGGCGAGTGAATAACAGCACCTAGCGGACATGGCGCGGCCCCAACTGCACCGCTCTGCGCCATCTGCGTGCAGCGCGGGGACTTCTTACAGATGCGACACCATTGTACCCTTTACATTCCACGGTCAGCATAGATTGCTGTCAGTCCCAACCAGCTCCCACTGTGAACCCTTTACATTCCACGGTCAGCATAGATTGCTGTCAGCCCAAGCCAGCTCCCACTGTGCTCCCTTTATATGCCACGGTCAGCATAGATTGCTGTCAGCCCCAGCCAGCTCCCTCTGTAAACCTTTTACATGCCACGGTCAGCATAGATTGCTGTCAGCCCCAGCCAGCTCCCTCTGTGAACCCTTTACATGTCACGGTCAGCATAGATTGCTGTCAGCCCAAGCCAGCTCCCTCTGTAAACCTTGATGATAAGTGCGATTGGGCGGTGAATTTGCAGGGGTACAATCTCTTCAGAAGAGACCGAAGGAACCAGAAAGGGGGAGGGGTATGTCTGTACGTCAAATCGAACTTGAAGCCGAGGCTACGGGAGGATATAGGGGTAGGAGACGAACAGGTGGAATCTCTGTGGGTAGAAATACAGGGAGGAAAAAATAACAAAATCCTGATAGGGGTCTTCTATCGACCACCAAAAGCAACAGAAGAAACTGAAGACTTACTACTAAGGCAGATAGAAGAGGTGTCAAAACGAAACGAAGTAATTATCATGGGGGACTTTAATTACCCAGATATAACATGGGAGAACGAAACCTGCAAATCTCACAGGGGTGATAAGTTCTTGAGAGTAATTAAAGACAATTACCTGAACCAACTTGTGCAGGAACCAACAAGAGGGAGGGCCATTCTGGACCTAGTACTAACTAACAAACCGGAACGTATAAGGGGGGTTCAGGTTGAGGGGCACTTGGGGAACAGCGACCACAATATAATCAACTTCCAGCTGTCAATCAATAGGAAGCCTTATCAGGGAGTGGCAAAGAAACTAAACTTTAGTAAAGCAAAATTTGATGAGCTTAGAACTACTATCGGTAACATTAATTGGGACAACATCCTCAAAAATATCAGTACGGAGGAAAAATGGGAAAAGTTCAAAAGGATCCTAATCACCTCATGTGAGCAGTTCATTCCCTTTAAAAATAAAAGAAACTCAGCTAAAAGGAAACCAATGTGGCTCGACAAGACGGTACGAGGGGCAATAAACGAAAAGAAGAAAGCGTTCAAACTACTAAAGCAAGAAGGCAGCGAAGAAGCGCTAAAATCATACAGGGAAAAAACAAAATATGCAAAGATACGATCAAAACTGCCAAGGAGGAAGCAGAAAGACGGATCGCAAAAGAGAGCAGAAACAACCCGAAGCTATTTTTCAACTACATAAACAGCAAAAGGATTTGCAGGGAGAGCGCTGGCCCTTTAAAAAACAATGCAGGAGAAATCATTGATGATGACGAAGGGAAAGCAAATCTACTAAACAGCTTCTTCTCAAGTGTGTTCACCAAAGAAAAGGAAATGCCACACGAGATGCAGGGGAATAAAACGAACCCCTCACAAAATATCTCATACCTAACGCAGGAGGAGGTGCGGAAGCGTCTAAAGAAAACTAAAATTGATAAATCACCGGGCCCAGATGGATTACACCCAAGGATACTAAAGGAACTAAGTGACGAGATAGCTAGGCCGCTATACCTAATATTTCTAGACACTATCAAGACCGGAGTAGTACCATTGGACTGGCACATTGCCAACGTGGTTCCAATTTACAAAAAAGGGAGCAAAAGTGAGCCTGGTAACTACAGGCCAGTAAGTCTCACTTCAGTAACAGGAAAAATTTTCGAGGGGATTCTGAGAGACGCCATCGATGAGTACCTCAAGGAGATTAAGGGAATAACTCCTCACCAGCATGGATTCATGAAGGGTCGCTCATGTCAGACAAATCTGATCAGTTTCTACGATGAAGTAAGCTCTAAGCTGGACCAGGGGGAATCTATTGATCTTGTATATCTGGACTTCTCTAAAGCCTTTGACACTGTGCCACATAATAGGCTAATATACAAAATGAGGCAGCTCGGACTGGGCGAAAACGTGTGTAAGTGGGTAAAAAATTGGCTCAACGATAGAAAGCAGAGGGTGGTAATAAATGGTTCGTACTCTGATTGGACCACAGTCGCTAGCGGGGTGCCACAGGGTTCAGTATTAGGCCCCACTCTGTTCAACATATTTATTAATGACCTGATAGAGGGGCTGCACAGCAAAATATCAATATTTGCAGATGACACAAAATTATACAATATAATTAATGCAACGGAGGACAATGTGCGGCTACAAACGGACCTGGATAAGATGGGGGCTTGGGCAGAAAAATGGCAAATGAAGTTCAATGTTGAAAAATGTAAGACTATGCACATGGGCAGGAGAAACAGATGTCACCAATATTCACTTATTGGGGTACCACTAGGGAAAAGTGATATGGAAAAGGATCTAGGGGTATTAGTGGATAATAGACTAAACTGGAGTAACCAATGCCAGTCAGCTGCTGCAAAGGCAAATAAAGTCTTGGGGTGCATTAAAAGAGGTATAGGGGCGAAGGACGAGAACATTATCCTTCCACTATATAAGGCACTTGTCAGGCCTCACATGGAATACTGCGTACAATTCTGGACACCGGTGCTCAGGAAAGATGTCACAGTGCTTGAAGGGGTTCAAAGAAGGGCAACTAAACTAATACATGGAATGACGGGACTGGAATACCCAGAGAGGCTATCCAAATTGGGACTATTTACTCTAGAAAAAAGGTTAAGAGGCGACCAAATAACCATGTATAAGTACATGAGGGGACAACACATGGATCTCTCCCGTGATCTGTTTACACCCAGGACCACAAAGGTAACAAGAGGACATCCGCTACGATTAGAGGAAAGTAGGTTTCATCACCAACATAGAAAGGGGTTCTTTACTGTAAGAGCAGTTAGACTGTGGAACTCTCTACCGGAGGAAGTGGTGATGGCAAAATCGATAGAGGAGTTTAAAAGGGGACTTGATGTCTTTCTGGAGAAGAAGGATATTACAGGATATAAATATTAGGTTAAGTGTCAATCCTGGTATACAGGCAGGTAGGAACTATTAGGGGTTGATCCAGGGAACAGTCTGATTGCCATTAGGGAGTCGGGAAGGAATTTTTCCCCCAAAAAGGGCTAATTGGCTTCTGGCCTTGGGGTTTTTTGCCTTCCTCTGGATCAACACAGTAGGATAGACAGGCTGGACTAGATGGACAATGTCTTCATTCGGCCTTACATACTATGTTACTATGTTACTATGTTTTTCATGCCACGGTCAGCATAGATTGCTGTCAGCCCCAGCCAGCTCCCTCTGTAAACCCTTTACATGCCGTGGTCAGCATTTATTACTTTCAATCCCAGCCAGCTCCCACTGTGAACCCTTTACAAGCCGCGGTCAGCAAAGATGGCTGTCAGTCCCAGCCAGCTCCCTCTGTAAACCCTTTACATGTCGCGATCAGCGTAGATTGCTGTCAGTCCCAGCCAGCTCCCTCTGTGCTCCCTCCACATGCCGCGGTCAGCATAGATGGCTGTCAGTCCCAGCCAGCTCCCCCTGTAAACCTTTTACATGCCCAGTCAGCATAGATTGCTGTCAGTCCCAGCCAGCTCCCTCTGCGAACCCTTTACATGCTACGGTCAGCATAGATTGCTGTCAGTCCCAGCCAGCTCCCTCTATAAACCCTTTACATGCCACGGTCAGCATAGATTGCTGTGAGCCCCAGCCAGCTCCCACTGTGAACCCTTTACATGCCACGGTCAGCATAGATTGCTGTCAGTCCCAGCCAGCTCCCTCTGTGAACCCTTTACATGCCACGATCAGCATAGATTGCTGTCAGTCCCAGCCAGCTCCCACTGTGGGATAGTACAATCTCAGATTCTGCTCCCACGAGTTTACAGCAAGTACCAACCACCCAGGACATAAGTTATCTCTTAAGGGGTTAAACCCTTAATGCCACCGGATGTACGTCTGTCCTGGCTGTGTGGTACTTGCCACAACAGGACACAAGCGTACATCATGTGGATGGCGTGGGATCAGAAGCTGAGCTCACACCATCCGATAGCGGGCTTCCCACTGCTACAGCAGGGTACATAAGGATAGCGATCCCTACAATTAAACTCCTACATTCTGTTGAGATGGCAGCAAGTAGAGGATTCCCCGAGGGAGCATGCTCCCTATGTTATGTCGTCTGGCCCTTGTAATCGTGGCGGGCCGATTGGTTGCCATGACAACAGGTGTCCCTGCTTGCCATTACCTATGATCACTACTGTAACTGATGAGGCATTGCGGTACAGAAGCCTCTTGTATAATCATGGCTGTTGTGGCCCCTATAGAGAGAGATATAGATATTCAACTTTTCTGTGCATTTTCCTCTATTTCATATGGGAGGGGGGGTGAAGACCCCCATATTTGGTATCACCATATCCGTAATGGCCTGTACAATACACTGAATACACTATCAAACACAGAAAAACTGGAGAAAAAGACAAACCTCTAATAAATGGAGGCAAAATACTAAGTGATCAAAAGTATGGACCCAAAATGGGGCAAAAAGGTCGTCACGTAGAAAGCAAGGCCTCACCTACCTCTGACCGGGGAAGATGCAGAAGTTATGGGATGCTGAATGCAGGGATGGGAAAAGAACTTCCAAAACCAAGCGTTGTGTTTGATATGGAGATAATCTGCCCCCCGCAGGACACAATGTATCCGGGCATTAATGCTGGAATACATCACAGGCATCGAGAGATGGGAAAATAAGAACTACACTTCACCAGGCCTCATATGGCCATGTTCTCAAGGGGCTTCCAAGAAATACATTGACCCCTGAGCCGTGGGGAAGGGGGGGACAAACACAGGGCAGTCAGAATATGACAGTCATGGGACCAGCCCTCCGGAACAGGACCAATGCTCTCTACAGGTGCCAGGAGCAGAAGAATGATGATGTCATCATCCGGCTCCACTACATACACCGCATCGGCCGACACTCCACCCCTCCCACAACAGGCGTCCGGCAGTGTGAAGGGACCACACAGGCGCCAGGAGCAGCATGATGATGTCATCATCCAACTCCGCGCCGTACACCGCGTCGGCCGACCCTCCACCCCTCCCAAAACAGGCGTCTGGTAGTGTGAGGAGACCACACGGGTGCCAGGAGCAGAAGAATGATGATGTCATCAACCAGCTCCGCGCTGTACACTGCATTGGCCAACCCTCCACCCCCTCCCACAACAGGCAGTGCGGCAAGGGAGTAATGCACTCCATGCACATTCTTTATATGGTGGGGGCCTCTGAGTTCCCTCACCGCAGGGGCCGGTTTGCAATTGTGACACCTGACGGTACACCTATGCTTTTCCTAAAGGCACACAATCTGCTGGTCAGTACGATTAAGGGTTAATACATTTGTGGCATTTATGCGCATCGTTTACTTAGACTAGTAACGTCCCCGCGCTCTCGTGGAAGGTTGTACATACACTGGAACTATAAGATTTGGGCTCTCCCATTCCCCGACCATAGATGCAAAAACTTCAGACGAGACACCCAATAAGTATTCCGGAATTTTCTCCCCCCACCCCCGAAACAAATACCAATCATCATCTTCCGCCAGGAGCTGTCATGTCCACAGTCCCCAGGGCTTTACTCCTCAGAGTGAGTAAAAACCGCTTCCCCGCCCACCGCCAGCCACGTCATATGACCCAGTAGATTTTGGTAGGCCGCTGTCTCCCCCTTGTGTGCTGCATTAAAAATGCACTCTGCTAAAAATAAAAAGGGTCCAGTTCTGTGGCTTCTCGGAGGAGATAGGGGTTCCCCCACCTCCCGTCTCCGAGCTGCAGCGGAGACTGACTAACATGGCTGCCAAGTCCGGTATTTATACTTCTAAATTGATGACATCACAATGCAGTGACATCAGCCTGCCAGACACCTGGCTCATTTGCATACAGTGTGTATGTATGTATGTATGTATGAATGAATGAGTATGAATGAATGAATCTATCTATTTATTTATTAATTATGTAGATATAGATTATATAGATTTTGTGCATATAGATTAAAGATAGATTTTAGATGATATATATATATATATATATTTATATATCTACATACATACACAAACACATAAAGCTGTATTATGTATATATGTAGATTCTATAATGTATGTTGATTATATAATAGATCTATTGATTGATAGATAGATAATAGATCTATGGATTATCTAATTAATATAGATGATAAAATCTACACAGATATAAATAATCTAAAATCTATCATGTGGATATAATGTATGTCTATAATCTACTCACTCTATCTATCTATCTATCGCTATACAAATAGCAAGATTTATTTCTCTATATAATCTATAGTTATGGATGGATGGATGAATTTATTTATGTATGGCGGGGAAAAAAAAGGCCTGCTGTACATTTTAACTTCTTCAGATGACCATGCTGATCTATTCTTATTCTTACTAGGGTCTACTAATGCCAGCCCAGGGGAAGCCAATAAAGCCCTATGGGCTCGAAGCCAATTTTCCTTTTTTTGGGAAAAAGTTTACGTCCGTCCCCACTCGAAATGCGTCCACCAAAAGAGATCTCTCAAAACGACCGACGGACGCACCTTCAGAGGCAAACTAGTGCTTGCTTCTAGTGTCATCGTCTGCTTAACCATCCTGCGTAGGGAGGTGACGAGTCCTGCAGGCTCTGCAAGCCTAGGATGCGTGAGCACGGTGCAAGAGGAAGGACTGAGGAGGATGTGAGGGGGAGGGGGGAGGGCGCGGTTGAGAAAGCGTTGGGTGGGGCTATGCAAAGGTCTTCCAGCTCCCTCAGAGCATTGTGGGTGCGCCCGGAGTGCTGCCTGAGCGTGTTGCATCTGATACGTCCCCTATTTGGGGATCATTTATTAAAGGGAGCATAGGTGCAGCACGTTTCTGTAAAACCAATAGAGGGCGCTGCAATGTTACTGTAGAAACCAATGGACAGCATGGGAGGTAGCTATACATAGATTTTAAAGACGACGACTGCCAAGGCTAAAGCCCGTGTATATTCCATAGACTATAGCTATCTCCAGGATAGCTGCATGCGCAGTCGTGTGCGGGGTGCGCAGTCGCGCCATTGTCTCGCACGGCTGCTTTCATTCCGTGCTTCCTGACAAGGCAATGTACGCATACGTCACTAGTGAAGGAAGCGGAAGGTAGCGCAATGTACACTTTTTGACCGGATGGAGGAAAATCGGGTTGCTGGAGGTCACGTGACCGAAGTGACAAGCGGCTCCAGGAGAAGATTTGGGATAAGAAGAAGAGGTAAGCAGGCTCCCTGGGGAGCAATCGGTAAGTATACAGTATATTTTTTTGTTTTTAATGACAGAACCCCTTTAAGGCTCTATTATGACACTTTTCGAACCGTGGTATGGTTACATGCGGGGAGTGTGAAGACGGTATGGTTACATAAGGGGGGTGTGGTGACAATACGGTTACACTAGGAAAGTGGGCTTACATGAGGGGAGCGTGGAGGCGGTGCGGCTACAGAAGGGGAGTATGATGGAACCCCTAACAATAATCTGTGCCGTGTCATTTCCATAAATGTCATAGAAGGTAATGAAAATGAACAGTTTAGCATACAGTAATTCCCCTTTCACATGGGCCAAAATTCTCACTATTCTCACTTACCCAAAGGAAGCAGCTGGTGACAAAACATGAAACGTGGGCAAGGAGGCTCTGGTGTCCTGTTGTACCACTTCTAGCTTGGATACAAGAGGTTATACAGATGGGAATGGAGGCTCTAGTACCCTGTTGTACGCCTTGTAGCTTGGATAAAAGATAAGATAAGGACAGGCAAGGGGACTCTAGTACTGCGTTGTACCACTTCTAGCTTCTAGTATAGAAGATGGGGAACAGGCGGCCATACATAAATAAATTCATCCATCCATCCATAACTATAGATTATATAGAGAAATAAATCTTGCTATTTGTATAGCGATAGATAGATAGATAGAGTGAGTAGATTATAGACATACATTATATCCACATGATAGATTTTAGATTATTTATATCTGTGTAGATTTTATCATCTATATTAATTAGATAATCCATAGATCTATTATCTATCTATCAATCAATCAATAGATCTATTATATAATCAACATACATTATAGAATCTACATATATACATAATACAGCTTTATGTGTTTGTGTATGTATGTAGATATATAAATATATATATATATATATATATATATATCATCTAAAATCTATCTTTAATCTATATGCACAAAATCTATATAATCTATATCTACATAATTAATAAATAAATAGATAGATTCATTCATTCATACTCATTCATTCATACATACATACATACATACACACTGTATGCAAATGAGCCAGGTGTCTGGCAGGCTGATGTCACTGCATTGTGATGTCATCAATTTAGAAGTATAAATACCGGACTTGGCAGCCATGTTAGTCAGTCTCCGCTGCAGCTCGGAGACGGGAGGTGGGGGAACCCCTATCTCCTCCGAGAAGCCACAGAACTGGACCCTTTTTATTTTTAGCAGAGTGCATTTTTAATGCAGCACACAAGGGGGAGACAGCGGCCTACCAAAATCTACTGGGTCATATGACGTGGCTGGCGGTGGGCGGGGAAGCGGTTTTTACTCACTCTGAGGAGTAAAGCCCTGGGGACTGTGGACATGACAGCTCCTGGCGGAAGATGATGATTGGTATTTGTTTCGGGGGTGGGGGGAGAAAATTCCGGAATACTTATTGGGTGTCTCGTCTGAAGTTTTTGCATCTATGGTCGGGGAATGGGAGAGCCCAAATCTTATAGTTCCAGTGTATGTACAACCTTCCACGAGAGCGCGGGGACGTTACTAGTCTAAGTAAACGATGCGCATAAATGCCACAAATGTATTAACCCTTAATCGTACTGACCAGCAGATTGTGTGCCTTTAGGAAAAGCATAGGTGTACCGTCAGGTGTCACAATTGCAAACCGGCCCCTGCGGTGAGGGAACTCAGAGGCCCCCACCATATAAAGAATGTGCATGGAGTGCATTACTCCCTTGCCGCACTGCCTGTTGTGGGAGGGGGTGGAGGGTTGGCCAATGCAGTGTACAGCGCGGAGCTGGTTGATGACATCATCATTCTTCTGCTCCTGGCACCCATGTGGTCTCCTCACACTACCAGACGCCTGTTTTGGGAGGGGTGGAGGGTCGGCCGACGCGGTGTACGGCGCGGAGTTGGATGATGACATCATCATGCTGCTCCTGGCGCCTGTGTGGTCCCTTCACACTGCCGGACGCCTGTTGTGGGAGGGGTGGAGTGTCGGCCGATGCGGTGTATGTAGTGGAGCCGGATGATGACATCATCATTCTTCTGCTCCTGGCACCTGTAGAGAGCATTGGTCCTGTTCCGGAGGGCTGGTCCCATGACTGTCATATTCTGACTGCCCTGTGTTTGTCCCCCCCTTCCCCACGGCTCAGGGGTCAATGTATTTCTTGGAAGCCCCTTGAGAACATGGCCATATGAGGCCTGGTGAAGTGTAGTTCTTATTTTCCCATCTCTCGATGCCTGTGATGTATTCCAGCATTAATGCCCGGATACATTGTGTCCTGCGGGGGGCAGATTATCTCCATATCAAACACAACGCTTGGTTTTGGAAGTTCTTTTCCCATCCCTGCATTCAGCATCCCATAACTTCTGCATCTTCCCCGGTCAGAGGTAGGTGAGGCCTTGCTTTCTACGTGACGACCTTTTTGCCCCATTTTGGGTCCATACTTTTGATCACTTAGTATTTTGCCTCCATTTATTAGAGGTTTGTCTTTTTCTCCAGTTTTTCTGTGTTTGATAGTGTATTCAGTGTATTGTACAGGCCATTACGGATATGGTGATACCAAATATGGGGGTCTTCACCCCCCCTCCCATATGAAATAGAGGAAAATGCACAGAAAAGTTGAATATCTATATCTCTCTCTATAGGGGCCACAACAGCCATGATTATACAAGAGGCTTCTGTACCGCAATGCCTCATCAGTTACAGTAGTGATCATAGGTAATGGCAAGCAGGGACACCTGTTGTCATGGCAACCAATCGGCCCGCCACGATTACAAGGGCCAGACGACATAACATAGGGAGCATGCTCCCTCGGGGAATCCTCTACTTGCTGCCATCTCAACAGAATGTAGGAGTTTAATAGTAGGGATCGCTATCCTTATGTACCCTGCTGTAGCAGTGGGAAGCCCGCTATCGGATGGTGTGAGCTCAGCTTCTGATCCCACGCCATCCACATGATGTACGCTTGTGTCCTGTTGTGGCAAGTACCACACAGCCAGGACAGACGTACATCCGGTGGCATTAAGGGTTTAACCCCTTAAGAGATAACTTATGTCCTGGGTGGTTGGTACTTGCTGTAAACTCGTGGGAGCAGAATCTGAGATTGTACTATCCCACAGTGGGAGCTGGCTGGGACTGACAGCAATCTATGCTGATCGTGGCATGTAAAGGGTTCACAGAGGGAGCTGGCTGGGACTGACAGCAATCTATGCTGACCGTGGCATGTAAAGGGTTCACAGTGGGAGCTGGCTGGGGCTCACAGCAATCTATGCTGACCGTGGCATGTAAAGGGTTTATAGAGGGAGCTGGCTGGGACTGACAGCAATCTATGCTGACCGTAGCATGTAAAGGGTTCGCAGAGGGAGCTGGCTGGGACTGACAGCAATCTATGCTGACTGGGCATGTAAAAGGTTTACAGGGGGAGCTGGCTGGGACTGACAGCCATCTATGCTGACCGCGGCATGTGGAGGGAGCACAGAGGGAGCTGGCTGGGACTGACAGCAATCTACGCTGATCGCGACATGTAAAGGGTTTACAGAGGGAGCTGGCTGGGACTGACAGCCATCTTTGCTGACCGCGGCTTGTAAAGGGTTCACAGTGGGAGCTGGCTGGGATTGAAAGTAATAAATGCTGACCACGGCATGTAAAGGGTTTACAGAGGGAGCTGGCTGGGGCTGACAGCAATCTATGCTGACCGTGGCATGAAAAACATAGTAACATAGTAACATAGTATGTAAGGCCGAATGAAGACATTGTCCATCTAGTCCAGCCTGTCTATCCTAATGTGTTGATCCAGAGGAAGGCAAAAAACCCCAAGGCCAGAAGCCAATTAGCCCTTTTTGGGGGAAAAATTCCTTCCCGACTCCCTAATGGCAATCAGACTGTTCCCTGGATCAACCCCTAATAGTTCCTACCTGCCTGTATACCAGGATTGACACTTAACCTAATATTTATATCCTGTAATATCCTTCTTCTCCAGAAAGACATCAAGTCCCCTTTTAAACTCCTCTATCGATTTTGCCATCACCACTTCCTCCGGTAGAGAGTTCCACAGTCTAACTGCTCTTACAGTAAAGAACCCCTTTCTATGTTGGTGATGAAACCTACTTTCCTCTAATCGTAGCGGATGTCCTCTTGTTACCTTTGTGGTCCTGGGTGTAAACAGATCACGGGAGAGATCCATGTGTTGTCCCCTCATGTACTTATACATGGTTATTTGGTCGCCTCTTAACCTTTTTTCTAGAGTAAATAGTCCCAATTTGGATAGCCTCTCTGGGTATTCCAGTCCCGTCATTCCATGTATTAGTTTAGTTGCCCTTCTTTGAACCCCTTCAAGCACTGTGACATCTTTCCTGAGCACCGGTGTCCAGAATTGTACGCAGTATTCCATGTGAGGCCTGACAAGTGCCTTATATAGTGGAAGGATAATGTTCTCGTCCTTCGCCCCTATACCTCTTTTAATGCACCCCAAGACTTTATTTGCCTTTGCAGCAGCTGACTGGCATTGGTTACTCCAGTTTAGTCTATTATCCACTAATACCCCTAGATCCTTTTCCATATCACTTTTCCCTAGTGGTACCCCAATAAGTGAATATTGGTGACATCCGTTTCTCCTGCCCATGTGCATAGTCTTACATTTTTCAACATTGAACTTCATTTGCCATTTTTCTGCCCAAGCCCCCATCTTATCCAGGTCCGTTTGTAGCCGCACATTGTCCTCCGTTGCATTAATTATATTGTATAATTTTGTGTCATCTGCAAATATTGATATTTTGCTGTGCAGCCCCTCTATCAGGTCATTAATAAATATGTTGAACAGAGTGGGGCCTAATACTGAACCCTGTGGCACCCCGCTAGCGACTGTGGTCCAATCAGAGTACGAACCATTTATTACCACCCTCTGCTTTCTATCGTTGAGCCAATTTTTTACCCACTTACACACGTTTTCGCCCAGTCCGAGCTGCCTCATTTTGTATATTAGCCTATTATGTGGCACAGTGTCAAAGGCTTTAGAGAAGTCCAGATATACAAGATCAATAGATTCCCCCTGGTCCAGCTTAGAGCTTACTTCATCGTAGAAACTGATCAGATTTGTCTGACATGAGCGACCCTTCATGAATCCATGCTGGTGAGGAGTTATTCCCTTAATCTCCTTGAGGTACTCATCGATGGCGTCTCTCAGAATCCCCTCGAAAATTTTTCCTGTTACTGAAGTGAGACTTACTGGCCTGTAGTTACCAGGCTCACTTTTGCTCCCTTTTTTGTAAATTGGAACCACGTTGGCAATGTGCCAGTCCAATGGTACTACTCCGGTCTTGATAGTGTCTAGAAATATTAGGTATAGCGGCCTAGCTATCTCGTCACTTAGTTCCTTTAGTATCCTTGGGTGTAATCCATCTGGGCCCGGTGATTTATCAATTTTAGTTTTCTTTAGACGCTTCCGCACCTCCTCCTGCGTTAGGTATGAGATATTTTGTGAGGGGTTCGTTTTATTCCCCTGCATCTCGTGTGGCATTTCCTTTTCTTTGGTGAACACACTTGAGAAGAAGCTGTTTAGTAGATTTGCTTTCCCTTCGTCATCATCAATGATTTCTCCTGCATTGTTTTTTAAAGGGCCAGCGCTCTCCCTGCAAATCCTTTTGCTGTTTATGTAGTTGAAAAATAGCTTCGGGTTGTTTCTGCTCTCTTTTGCGATCCGTCTTTCTGCTTCCTCCTTGGCAGTTTTGATCGTATCTTTGCATATTTTGTTTTTTTCCCTGTATGATTTTAGCGCTTCTTCGCTGCCTTCTTGCTTTAGTAGTTTGAACGCTTTCTTCTTTTCGTTTATTGCCCCTCGTACCGTCTTGTCGAGCCACATTGGTTTCCTTTTAGCTGAGTTTCTTTTATTTTTAAAGGGAATGAACTGCTCACATGAGGTGATTAGGATCCTTTTGAACTTTTCCCATTTTTCCTCCGTACTGATATTTTTGAGGATGTTGTCCCAATTAATGTTACCGATAGTAGTTCTAAGCTCATCAAATTTTGCTTTACTAAAGTTTAGTTTCTTTGCCACTCCCTGATAAGGCTTCCTATTGATTGACAGCTGGAAGTTGATTATATTGTGGTCGCTGTTCCCCAAGTGCCCCTCAACCTGAACCCCCCTTATACGTTCCGGTTTGTTAGTTAGTACTAGGTCCAGAATGGCCCTCCCTCTTGTTGGTTCCTGCACAAGTTGGTTCAGGTAATTGTCTTTAATTACTCTCAAGAACTTATCACCCCTGTGAGATTTGCAGGTTTCGTTCTCCCATGTTATATCTGGGTAATTAAAGTCCCCCATGATAATTACTTCGTTTCGTTTTGACACCTCTTCTATCTGCCTTAGTAGTAAGTCTTCAGTTTCTTCTGTTGCTTTTGGTGGTCGATAGAAGACCCCTATCAGGATTTTGTTATTTTTTCCTCCCTGTATTTCTACCCACAGAGATTCCACCTGTTCGTCTCCTACCCCTATATCCTCCCGTAGCCTCGGCTTCAAGTTCGATTTGACGTACAGACATACCCCTCCCCCTTTCTGGTTCCTTCGGTCTCTTCTGAAGAGATTGTACCCCTGCAAATTCACCGCCCAATCGCACTTATCATCAAGGTTTACAGAGGGAGCTGGCTTGGGCTGACAGCAATCTATGCTGACCGTGACATGTAAAGGGTTCACAGAGGGAGCTGGCTGGGGCTGACAGCAATCTATGCTGACCGTGGCATGTAAAAGGTTTACAGAGGGAGCTGGCTGGGGCTGACAGCAATCTATGCTGACCGTGGCATATAAAGGGAGCACAGTGGGAGCTGGCTTGGGCTGACAGCAATCTATGCTGACCGTGGAATGTAAAGGGTTCACAGTGGGAGCTGGTTGGGACTGACAGCAATCTATGCTGACCGTGGAATGTAAAGGGTACAATGGTGTCGCATCTGTAAGAAGTCCCCGCGCTGCACGCAGATGGCGCAGAGCGGTGCAGTTGGGGCCGCGCCATGTCCGCTAGGTGCTGTTATTCACCCGCCCCTCCAGCCTCCTGTGCGGCAGTAGCCATGCATGAAGACTCGGCCTGCGCTGTGCAGCTGCTTCTGTTGTGCGCATAAACCTCTCCATTTATAACCCCACTAGTCCCAGCGAAGACTAGAGAGCCCTCCCCATTACCCACAATGCCCTGGTTAAAGCAGCTGTAAACACTAATGCCCACTAGAGATATGATAGCCTCATCTGCTGGATGTGCAGCTCTGCCTGCAGGAACTGAAGTCCGGCCACCGCACCCACCCCAAAAGACATGAAGTTCAGAACTGCTGCGTTAAAAAACTAGACCCCTTAACGAATTCTTCTAGGGCTGTGCTGCGTATTTTGACCCACAGTATTTGAATGAATCTGAGCAAAGCAAAAGGAAAAAATTACAATTTTAATTTTTTGGGCAATTGTGTCATTTTAAAAGCATTTTTTTGTACAGTGTACATAGGAATGAAGACTTTCACTCCAAAATGGATCCCCGTTTGTCCCGTGTTCAGAAACCTACCCATTGTGGCCCTAATATTATGACCGTATGCACAACAGGGCCCAAACCGAAAGGCGCATCAAACGTCAACTGTGTCTTAACATTTACGTAATCGCCATTATCCATCGGATAACAGCGATCACATGACCGGGGACCGCTCACTGCGGCCCTCAGTCACTGCTCCAGGCTCTCGGCTACCTTTAGTAGCCAGGAGTAAGGAGACTTTAAATTTACCAGGCCCTCTGCAGCTTCTGCGCTTGCGTCCACCATCTTGCTGATGGGCATATGCGCTCACATGGACCATGCTCCATTTTCGTGCGGGAGACCAAAATCGGAATTTACTCACCTGCTCCGGATCTTCCCTTCGCCGCGGCTGGCTGTATAACATATCCAGTCGTGTAACGATCACAATAAAGCTGCGCTGCGAACACACAGGATAGATGATGTATACTCACTTAGGAGAGGGGAGTGTCAGCCTCCCCCCTCAGGAGTCCGAGATGGCTCTAAACAATTGTTAACTCCGAAGACTACCTCCACCAGAATCGAAAGTTGCTTCCTCACGATCCAATATCAGGAAATAGTTTTTATTATTAAACAAACACAAATAGGTCCCTTTTTGAGGGGACCCGGCCTATACATACAACGCGTTTCGGCTGTTGGAAGCCTTTTTCAAGTATATCCTGCCACTCATAGATAGCTAACTTAAATATAAAACTACTAGACATACAATTCAATCACCTGGAAGAGCCACGTTGTATCGGGCGAAGTATACATCCTGGCGTGCGTCCCTGCATTGCCACCGGCTCACGCGTCATAATAACGCTGCTGGAGGACCTGTGATGATGCCGAAAAGTGGGCGGAGCAAGCGGTCACATGACTGGCAATGTCATGTGACACCGCAGATGGAATTGACAGTGAGGAGGTCACGTGACTGGCACTGTCATGTGAGCGGCACAGACACGGCACATTACGTATGGGGGTTCACAGCGGGAGAGGTGGGCTAGCCGTCACCTATTATCCCAGCTGACATGTAAAGCTCCTTCCCATGTAATAACATGATAGGCATCCTATAATGTGATACACCATGACATATCAAAAAAGGCCCATTATATAAATATATATATAAATATATATATATTATATAAATATATAAATTATATAAGTGATTTTTTTTTAAATGGAGCATGAAAAAATCTGGACCATGCTCCATTTTCGTGCGGGAGACCAAAATCGGAATTCACCTGCTCCAGATCTTCCCTTCGCCGCGGCTGGCTGTATAACATATCCAGTCGTGTGAGACCGGCCTTCGGTAGATCACTACCTTTTTATCACGTGACCAGGGACAGCTCAACGAGACCACCGATCACTGCTCCAGGCTCTCGGTGACCTTTGGTAGCCGGGAGCATAGAGATTTAAAATTTACCGGGCTCCCCAGCTGCTGCGCATGTCTCTGGCATTTTAAGGCAGGTTCATGCGCAGAAGCCGGAGAAGGTCCACGGAGGAGGATCACATTGAGGTTCAAATACGGAGGCCTCCGGTAAGAAGTTTCACCGATCTAAGAGGGGAGATTAAACTTCAACTTTTTCTTAACTTTTACATGATTGCCGCTATCCAACCGAGGATAAGGATCCCGGGGGACATCTCTGGAGGCCTATAGAAATATTGTCACCTTCCTTTACGGATTGGATTCGTTACGGAATGGATATCCATTGGCTAACGGCAATCACGTGACTGGGGACCATGTACTGCGGCCCACCATGAAATCTCCAGGCTCTCGGCTATGTTTGGTAGCCAGGAGCAGGGATATCTTAAATTACTCAGGCAAACTGCGGCTCTTGCATCGGCCAACGTTGACGACGGGCGCGTGCGCAGAAGCCGAGGTGAGGTCCAAGGGTAAATCCGGGGGCCTTAGGTATGTAATTACATCTCCCCTCACGAATATGAGCGAAGATTACATTTTACCATTTTTTAACTTTGTTTACTTTTAAGGGTGACTGGTGGTCGCGCCAACAGCAGGGAGCTGTCATGTCCACAGCCCCCAGGGCTTTAATCCCCAGAGCAAGTGTCTTTTTACGGCCCTGGAGATTAAAGGCCGCTTAGGCAGGAAGTCACTAAGGGGTTAAGGAGCAAACAGACTTCGTCACTAGGGCCGCTCTCACACAGACAGTTTTTACAGCGTTTAGCTCGGCGTTTGAAAAGCCACGGTAAACACTGTAAAACACCTCCATTGATTTCAGTGGAGCTTCTCAGTGATGTGGATTTATTTTGGGGTCTACGGCGTAATCAATAGGAATGTTTGTACCCTTCCAGATTTATGTTCAGAGATTGTGCGCACAATGTAAGAGATCACACGGAGACAAGACTGTCAGTGAAGAAAGTCTTCCTGACTGTTTATTAGTAGGCGTATAGCATCTTATATAGCATGATGAGTTAATTGCCCTTTATGGGCAGCAGGAAGCAATACGTGGTTGGGAATCAAAGCATGGGATTGGGTGGTCCAAATATGGTCTTTTTCCATACGGTCCTGCGTGAGTTGCTGTAGTCATGGACGTCCGACATCACGTGGTTTCAGGTACAAAATCAGCGCCATCTCTCCGAGTTTGATGGAGAGGGCAGGGGCGAGAATGAGCAATGTGTCGTCAAATGACGCCTGAGGGTTATGTGCAGGTAAAATGTGTCCTGAGGTTATGAGCGTGTGTTTCTATAATGCTGCATATTCTGATGACGGTTAGCAGTAATGAAACTGTCTGTTTTACTAACTGTCCCTACACTACCCCGCAGCCCTCAACGGTTGACCCTCCTCGACCTCCCAGATCGAGGCAGGCCCATCGAGCAAGCTAAGGCAAGCTCTCCGGGTCTACCACAGGGTTTTTCACAGCCCTTGCGACTGGACCACAGCTAGCCTGAGTCCCCTGTATTAGTTTAGTCGCTCTTCTTTGAACCCCCTCCAATACTGTAACATCTTTCCTGAGCACCGGTGATGAAATAAGAACATCTAAAATCTATTTGGTATCTTCGTGTCCATAACAATTTGAACTCTCAAAAAATCTGCATCATTTATGTTGTCAGAAAAAAAGCCAAAATGTCAGAATTGTACTTTTTGGGTCATTCAATTCCCCCCCCCAAAAAAATATCATAAAAAACGTCCACGGTCCAAGGGTAAATCCGGGGGCCTTAGGTATGTAATTGCATCTCCCCTCACGAATATGAGCGAAGATTACATTTTACCATTTTTTAACTTTCTGTTGACTTTTAAGGGTGACTGGTGGTCGCGCCAACAGCAGGGAGTTGTCATGTCAAGCACTGAGCTCCCATGAACGGCGGAG
Organism: Eleutherodactylus coqui; assembly: GCF_035609145.1. NCBI lineage: Eukaryota > Metazoa > Chordata > Amphibia > Anura > Eleutherodactylidae > Eleutherodactylus > Eleutherodactylus coqui. The sequence goes on along the minus strand of NW_027102191.1, from coordinate 55,318 downwards.
TCGTAGTCATGCAATGAGACTAGTGCTACGTGACCAAGATCGCTGTATAGCCCTGCGACCTCACACTCTCGGGCCGGCTTCACACCACCGGTTTCCTATTGTTCAATCCGCAGTCGTCGTCCACACGGAGGATCTGCAGCAAATCACATGCATTGAAAGATACATACTACTGCTACTTCCTTTACACTCGCGGTCATCTGCATTACAGAATCTGCAGGAACGCAGGGTCGCCGGCTGGGGTAACGGCCAGATTCTGCTGTGGTATCCCGCAATCGGAATGTGAAGCGGTTGTGTGCAGCTGGCCTTACTGAAGACAATGTAGTTGCGATACAACTCACAAGTAGCTGCGACCAATATATTGCAAAAATCCAACCTCGGTGAGGTTTTAGCACTCTATAGGTTGTGGGAACTTGCGCGACCCCATTGATATATTTGAGAATGCAAGTTCACAGGGCTGCACAGCGATCTTTGGTCACATGACCCATGTCATGGCGAAAGACTCCATAGAGCTCCAGCCTTAGGGCTCATGTCCACGATTGTGTTCTCACCGCAGAGAGGCAGCGTTTTACGCATACCACCGTGGGCTCTTCGGCCAGATTCACACAGATGTATTTGCGTAGCATATTACGCATGAAAAATATACATGCTAAATACACGTCAGTAGAACCCGCTGATTGCAGCGAGTTCCTTCACATAAGTGTATTTTGCATGCGCATTTTGTCCAAAAAAAAAGCAGTCCCCTTTATTTTCTCGTGCATTTCTGCAGGGGAAGAACATGTATTATTCTAATTACACTAATTGCCTATTTCAATAAATGGCGGCATGGTTGCGTGTTTTTTTGCGCTTGCAAATGTGCTTGATTCATGCTAACAAAAGTACAGTAAGGGCCGCTTCACACAAACATATTTGTTTCAATGGGTGCCTTCAGAATTCTCTTTACAATATAGTTGCGTATAGGCTGCGGGTATATCCGCGACCACGGAGCACAATAGGCTCTATGCTGCGGATATCCGCGGTAAAATAGAACCTGCTGCGTTCTCTTTTCTGCTTCCAGGGGTGGAAATTCTGCAGGAAATCCGGCAGCGGAATTTCCGCCCGTGTGCACGGGGCCTAAGGCTGCTCTAAGACGTGCGTTCAGAAAACACAGCTTAAAATCGTGGGTTTTTTACCTCAATTTTGAGCAGCACTTTTGAACGCATGGTAAAGCGGTTTTAATGCACCCCACAATTGTGATGGGTGGGGAGGTGCGTTAGAAAACGCAAATACAGGACAGATAGCGCTTAAAAATCACCGCTTCCGAGCTCACGTCTGAGTAATCGCATTCAAATCAATAGAAACAGTATACCGCAATAAAAAGCGGTGTGTGTGTGTGATTCTCATCTAGCGCAGGAAACGCGTTAATAGGGCTAATTCATGTATGGAAATTCGTTTTGCAGCTTTCCTAGCTATCCTCCGGCACGGCTACTTACCCGAAGTGATGCGAGGCGGTTTTGAGATAAAAATGCCTCACATCCGCGGGGAAATTGCATGTTGGCGAGGGAGTGATTCACGGCCCGATATCGCACTCGTCCGTGTGACGTTAGCTTTATAGTTTGGGGGATAGTTCTGGTATACACGCTGATTTTGTAGCATAGATGCGCTGTGAATTGAGGTGAATATATATTTTGGCAAGTCAGTCAATGGAGCTAAAAGAGGAGTCAAGGCATGATCTACTGACTTAGGGCTAATGCCCACGGATGGATTTCTGCCGCGTTTCATGAACCTAATAATAGCTTACTGCCTTTAAATGTTCACACAGCATGAAAGAAATCGTGCCATGTTCTAATTGCCACGGGAAAACGCGCAGCCGGCGTCCATTGCAGTCAATTGAAGCCATGCATCACGTGATACATGGCGGAAGTATAGCATGATTACGCGTTTTTTTTGTTTTTTTCAGCCTCACTGCGGCTGTAGATTGCTGCGCCCGTGTGAAGGAGTCCTAAAGAATATTTAACATTAAGCAAAAACTAGTGCCAGATTCTTGACAAGCACACAAGCTACCGCTAATCTCTGCGCCAAAACTATGCCAAATGATTGTGCCCCAATACCTTTACCTTACTTATATTTGTTACTGTATTACTTTATTATTGCAACACACTGTATGCAAATGAGCCAGGTGTCTGGCAGGCTGATGTCACTGCATTGTGATGTCATCAATTTAGAAGTATAAATACCGGCAGCCATGTTAGTCAGTCTCCACTGCAGCTTGGAGACGGGAGGTGGGGGAACCCCTATCTCCTCCGAGAAGCCACAGAACTGGACCTTTTTTTATTTTTAGCTGAGTGCATTTTTAATGCAGCACACAAGGGGGAGACAGCGGCCTACCAAAATCTACTGGGTCATATGACGCGGCTGGCGGTGGGCGGGGAAGCGTTTTTTACTCTATCTTCCGCTGTGCTACAGCGGAAGATAGCGTGACGGACGGCTTCCATTGACTAGAATGGAGGCCGGCCACGCGTACACCCGCGGCAAATAAAGCATACTGCGGGTGAGGTCGGGTGATTTCACAGTGCGGAATTCCGCGATGGAATTCCGCACCGTGAGCATTGAGCTATTAGGTTCAATAGAACCTAATAGCTGCGGGCAATGCAGCGGACTTACGCAGCGTATTACGCAGCGGAAATCCCTCCGTGGGAAGGAGCCCTAACTTTAGCCAGCAGAAGGCGCCATAGTATAAGGCAGAAAAAGAAAAGCCCCTAGGCAACCCCGAATCCAAAATTGGATTGCAGAGGGTTAAAGAGGCCCTATCCTTTTTAGAACGACGGGGTAAAATCATACGTCCTGATCAGCCCCGCCCCTGACACGTTGGCACTTTGCGATAAATAAGTGGGTTTTGTGTTGCAGTTTGGGTACCCAGTCTCTAAAAGGTTCGCCATCACTGATATAGAGGAAGCCCCGACATGTTGGACATGTTGGATACACATGGGAGTGCAGCGCCAAAAACACATGGAACCGTAGTGAGAGGAAAAACAGTGTGAAAATGGCCTTATAAAGATATATTTTTACATTTAGGCTGGATTCCGACGAGCTTACGCATATTTGCACAGACAAAGAAATAACACGCAACGATTATCTCAGCTAGTGAAATAGACAATTAGTATAATATGCGTTCTTTCCCTATGAGAATGTGCGAGAAAATATAGTATGCTGCGTATTTTTTTGTGCGATCGAAATGCACAATGTATGTACGTACGTGCGTGTATGTATGTATGTACGTGCGTGCATGCATGTATGTATGTATGTACGTACGTGCGTGTATGTATGTACGTACGTGCGTGTATGTGTGTACGTGCGTGTATGTATGTGCGTGTATGTACGTGCGTGTATGTATGTACGTATGTACATGTGTTTATGTATGTACGTGCGTGTATGTATGTATGTACGCGTACGTACGTGTATGTATGTACGTACGCGTGTGTACGTACGCGTGTGTATGTACGTACGCGTGTGTACGTACGCGTGTGTATGTACGTACGCGTGTGTACACGTACGTCGAATTTGGACAATAGTATGCTGTGCATACTAACATAACATTAGGGCCACAATGGGTACATTTCTGAAAACAATACAAACAGGGGTATCCATTTTGGGGTGTCAGTGCACATGAAAATGATTTTGGGGGAAAAAATTTTAGAATAGCACATTACCCGAACACTTTTTTTTTTTTTTTAATCTAAATTGCATTAATTCCTGAAAATGTGGGATCTAAATAATGTGGCGCGCATGCGCAGAAGCCGGCGAGCCCGGCAAATTCAAAATCTCCCTGCACCCGGCTGTCACAGATAGCCGAGTGCAGGGAGATATGACTGGGATAACGGTGATCATATAAAGTTAAAAAGTAAAAAAAAAAAAAAGTTAAAAGTTTAAAAAGTTAAAAGTTTAAAAAGTTAAAGTTTCATCTCCCCTTACGGATCGTATCCGTAAGGGGGATGAAATTACGTACCCAAGGTCCCGGATTTGTTCCCTGGTGGGATGTTGATCCGTGGACCTTACCCCAGCTTCTGCGCAAAAGTGAAAGATTGCCCAATAAATGTAACATCTCCCTGCTGCTGGCTACCAAAGGTCGCCAAGAGCCTGGAGATGTCACGGGGAGCCGCGGTATATGGTTACTGGTCACGTGATCGCCGTTATCCAATGCATAATGGCGATCACGTAAAAGTTCTTTAAAAAGTGGCAGTTTCATCTCCCCTCACCGAAGCGATCGGTGAGAGGAGATGAAACATCTTCTCGGAGGCTTCCGCATTTGAATCCAGATGCGATTATCCTCCATGGATCCTGCCAGCTCCTGGGTATGCGCCCGCCGGCAAAATGCCGGACACATTCGCAGGAGCTGGGGAGCCCAGGAAATTTTAAATCTCCTTGCTCCCAGCGACCAATGGTTGCTGCGTGCTTGGAGCAGTGACCGGGGGCCTCGTTGAGCGGTCCCCGGTCACATGATAAAGTAGCGAACTAACATTAGGCCGGTCACACATGACCGGAGAGGAATTACGGGTTCTGCATGCGCTTGATCAACGGTAATCCACGGATCAATCGCATGCATTGGATTACACAATTCCCCCCAATTAGCGGGTCGGAATTGCGTAATCCACTCGCAGAAACCACACACACATATATACACACACACACACAAGGCTCTCACCCTGCAGCTGCTCCTCCTCAGCGATGCTCTCCTTGCTGCAGAGATCATGTTCTCTGCACTCCCCTTCCCTCCTCCGCGGCCGTTGTCAGTCTGCTATCGGCACTCCTCTATTACTGTCTGCATTAGACAGAACAAGCCGAGAGCAGACTGCCTACTGACAGCAGCACTCCCCACCAGGCACACAAACAGCAGCGGGGGAGGGGCGGCCCACAAAGGACACAGAAGAACTGGCAGTATCTCAAGAGCCCTGTAGCCCCCCATGCTCCCCCTATTCATCACCCTCAGGGGCAAACACAAGGGGCCCACGCCAGCACCCTCCACCAGACTCACATTGCGAAGAGGAGCAATGGGATTGGCGCGCACACCTGCGTTCACTCCCCACCAAAAGAGATCTGGACGAATCTCTATATAAGCTCGAACAATCCCACAAAAGAGACATTACAGGTCTACAAAAAGACATCCTGCACGTAGGTCAACGCCTTGGGGAAGTGGAGGAAATACAGGAAAAGCTAATTGACACTGTCGACTCGCACAGAAAGGTCAGCCAAGCACAGTCGGCCCAAATTTCGGAGTTGTTTCTTCACTTAGACGACCTTGAAAACCGCCATAGGCGGAACAATTTGCGCATAAGAGGCCTAGACGAAAGGGTCGAGCACAACCAACTTGCCACCTGGGCACAAAAATTCTTCAACGACTTACTGAAACGCCCACCAGAAGACCTCATAGAGATCGACAGAATACACCGCACTCTGGGCCCGCGCTCCGCAGACCCCGCAAGGCCGCGAGATGTAGTGTGCAGAGTGCACTTCTTCCAGGAGAAAGAACAGATAATGAGAAGCGCTAGAGATGCTGGAAATCTACACTACAAGGGGTCCCCCATTCTCATCCTACAAGACCTTTCCCGCCGCACACTTCAACAAAGAAAAGCACTAAAACCACTACTGACGGCGCTGAGAGATAAGGACATTCTATATCAATGGGGCTACCCCTTCCAACTGCAGGCGCGCAAAGGGAACAAAAGAGCAACCTTTAGGTCCCTGGGGGATCTGCCCAATTTCCTGCACACATTCGAACTCCCGATGATTGACTTACCGGACTGGCCCAGACACGTAGGGGCGCTGGCTCCCGCTGTGGGCTCCCCATGGCAAAGAGCCAGCGACAAAACCAAACGCTGACAACCCAGACCCTCTCTTCTGAGATGCCGACCAACTGTCAAGAGACAAACGCAAGCCGACGTCCCCGCTTGCCCACCCGCTCCAGAGACCCGCTGAGACATCACTAACGCTCCTGAGAACGGAGCCACTAAGCTATAGCCTTAAAATGTTATATTTGTTCTAGCCGCGGCCGTAACGGGGCACAGCTCCGATGCCAGGTTTCGTTCGTTCCCCAGCAGAGGGTGCAGCCCGGGCGCTGCCACGTAAGGTGTTTTCCTTAAACTGCACTGAGGAAAGTTTAATGGGGCCTCACCCCATATATGTTATATTTCTCCTGTCTGTTTCTGTGTTGTTCTTTCACCCCCCCTTCCCACCTCTCCCACTTGTTCCCTCTCCCCCCCCCCCCCCACCCTAAGATTGGTCACCTAGCATTCCAAAACACGCTCACTCAACTACTAGAGATATGGCCAACGTAACAGTCTGCACTTACAATGTTAAAGGCCTGAACACTCCGGGGAAAAGAAGCCAAGTTCTGTATCACTTACATAAGAAAAAAATAATGGTAGCCTTACTGCAAGAGACCCACTTTAAAGCAGACAACATTCCACGCTTTTCCTCTAAATTCTACACCACGTGGGTCCACAGCCCGCACCCCACAAAAAAGGCGAGGGGGGTCTCGGTGGCACTACACAAGTCCTTCCAACATGAGGTGATCGATCAAATGGTCGACCCACAGGGCCGTTACATCTTCTTAAAACTAGAGGTCATGAATTCAATAATCTCAATTGCTAACATTTATTTCCCCAATCAGGACCAGATCTCCTTCGGGCTGACAACTTTGAGAAAACTGGCTGACTTCGCCGATGGCTCTGACGTGATCCTAGGCGGCGACCTTAATCTAGTGATGGACCCAGGACTGGACTCGTCGGTTGGTAAGTCCCCCATCTCCCACGCAGCACGTCGCACATTCAAAAAAGAACTAGATAGGCTGAGGTTGGTGGACCTGTGGAGGATTTTGCACCCCGGGGTCAGGGACTATAGCTTCCATTCGGCGGTGCATAACAGCTACAGCCGAATAGACCACCTTTTTATATCCCACAGACTGTTGGACCATGGCCCCTCGTGCTCCATAGGCCCCTTCCTGTGGTCAGACCACGCCCCTATCTATGGGGGTCTCTCTAGAGTGGGAGGACCTCCCAAAACATTTCAGTGGAAACTCAACGACAATTTGCTTAACGACGCTGTCTGCGCCGGAGACATCAAAAAAACAATAGAGATGTTCGCGGAAACACACAGGGAGGACCACACAGACCCCCCCATTAAATGGGAGGCCCTGAAGTGCGTCCTACGAGGCGTCTTCATCTCCCATGGATCCCGCTTAAAAAAAGACAGGTCAGCAAAACTGAAAAGACTCTTAGAAGAATTACAGACAAAAGAGAGACTAAACAAAGGTAGACCCACAGAGAACACGAAAGTGGAAATCTCCACAATTCGTCAACAAATCCTCTCGATACTCGACCAAAGGACACTAGGATTCAGAGACAAGATGCGCAGATGCGCGTTCGAGTATGGAGATAAATGTGGGAAATGGCTCTCAAAGACCCTACACCCCAAGGCCCCCCTGACTTATATCCCGAAAATACAAAAGCGACAGGGAGGAGTAGCCCACTCAACTACCGAAATTCTCGAGGCCTTCCGCGAATACTATAGCAGCCTATATAACATAGAGAGAGACCCCGCTCGGACCCCGAGGGACAGTGAAGTCGAGGAATACCTAGACAGCCACGCTCCTGGACCTATAGATCCAGAAGCGTCCGCGGAAATGGAAGAGGACTTCTCCCCCACAGAAGTCTCAGCCCTCATCAAAGAGCTAAAAGTAGGCAAGAGCCCGGGCCCAGACGGACTGACCCCAAAATTCTATAAACTATTCAAAAACGAATTAGCCCCATTGCTGACCAATTCTTTCAATGCAATAAACAGAGGCTGCCCCTTCCCGACTCAGGCCTTGCAGGCACACCTGGTCGTAATACCCAAACCGGGAAAAGACGCTACGGAGTGCGGTAGTTACAGGCCTATTTCACTCCTAAACGTAGACGTTAAACTTTTCGCCAAGTCAATCGCCACCCGACTTCAGCCATACATCCCGAAACTAATACATAGAGACCAGGTGGGGTTTGTCCCGGGAAGAGAGGGGAGGGACAATATAATAAAAACCATGTCACTGATCTCGCGGGCCCGACAAGAGAGGTCTCCATTAGGCCTTATGGCGGTCGACGCCGAAAAGGCCTTCGACAGGGTCGGATGGAGGTTCTTAGAGGGCACACTGGGGAGAGTGGGACTGGGGCCCCGCATGAGGGAGTGGATTATGGCGCTATACGGGAACCCCTCGGCGAGGATCAGAATCAACGGCGCCCTCTCAGATAACATCCCCATACGAAACGGAACGCGACAGGGCTGCCCGCTGTCCCCCTTTTTATACATATTGACGATGGAGTCCCTGGCCAACGCCATAAGAAAAAACGATGCCATAAGAGGGGTTAAACTGGGCCAGAGGGAGCTTAAACTCTCTTTATTCGCAGACGACCTCCTGCTATATTTATCCTGCCCGAGAATAGGGATCCCGGTTCTTCTGCAGGAATTCGACAAATTTAGTGCGATTAGCAACTTCAAAATCAACCTGCAAAAAACCGAAATGCTAAATATCTCCCTCCCAAGGGACGAAGCACACTCCCTACAGGAACTTTTCCCACTCAAATGGCAATCGAAATCCCTCAAATACTTAGGAATACAACTGCCGGAAGACCCCGCAAACGTATACGACCTAAACTTTAAACCCTTCCTAACAAACTTAGAGAGAGACCTGGGGAAATGGAGTCCCCTCTTCCTATCCTGGGCGGGAAGGGTGAACGCGGTCAAAATGGACGTCTTACCAAAGTTCCTGTACATATGCCAAGCATTCCCCATAAAACTGCACAGGGCCTATTTTAAGCACATCCGCTCCCTGATTACTAAGTTTGTCTGGCGAGGCCGCAGTCCCAGACTTAAATACAGAACCCTGACCAGAGACAAACCCAGGGGAGGCCTGGGCCTCCCAGACTTTTCACTGTATAATAAAGCTAACATAGCGAACTGCGTGCTAAACCTGCTCAGGAACCGGAGCTCCAAGCTCTGGGTTGAACTAGAATACAACCTAGATGCCAGGCAGACGCAGGGAGTATTCTGGATCCCGCAGACCTTAATTAGGCGCCTTACAGTAATGTCCCCACTGCTGAACCAGCTAACAAGAGCCTGGTCGGGCTTTGCAAGGGATACAGAACTGATCTCAGTGCCAGGCCCCTTCACACCTCTACTAGCTAACCCCCAATTTGAGGCCTTCCTACACCGAAAAACCCTAGCGACCACGTCAATAAACCCCACGCCACGACTAAGAGACGTAATGACAGGAGACAATCTGAAACCACTGACGGAACTATTTGAAGGACGCATCGTTCCACCAGGGACGTGACTAGAATACTTCCAGCTGAGGAGTGCGATAGACACCCTGGGTCCTGAGTCCCGGGGGGCGGAAGACCCCACTGACTTTGAAAAATTGTGCATGTCCACAGCCCCCATCAGCCACCCAATCTCAGTACTTTATAAGATGATGCTGGACCGGGAGATGGGGGATGGTCCCCTAGACTTTGTCCACGCGTGGGAAGAAGAATTGGGAAGGCACCTGCAGCCGAATGATTGGGTCAAACCGTTTGCCCTGACACACAAGGGGTCGGTATACTCCAGACTCCAAGAACTAAATTTTAAAATAATCTCTTGCTGGTACAGAACCCCAGCCAGGGGTTGCCAATGAGCAACCAGTTTTTCAGTCTTTATTTTTGTGCATTCCTGGGATCAGAACTATAAGGGGACTAAAGTACATTCGTGTGAAGGAGCCCTCGGCGCAATTTTATGCATATGAGAGCGAATTTGCTTACCCCCTTAGACTCTAATGGAATATCGGGAGCGCAAATGCACGTAAAAATCATTGCGGTTTCTGCGACCGCTTTTCTGCTAAATTTAGCACGCCGTGTGAAAGAGGCCCTAGGGCTTCGGCAGACGAGTGTACACGCCAAGACTATTGTCGCAGTGGAGCGTATTTGTGCATAAACAAGGTTTACAGTAATCGGGTTGCGCTTGAAATGCCAGTTCACACGCGCGTTCACCCCTTTCCGTGGCATACAGTGGCGATGGTCATCTTCTCCCTGCGACGGCCGCCGGGTCACAACCCTTTCCTGTCATTTTTGTATATAAAACGCAGAAAGATGAGGTGAGAAACACCCTTAGGGTCAGGGGCGTACCTAAAGGCTCAAGGGCCCGGGTGCAAAAGTTCAGCTCAGGGCCCCCCCTTACCTTTCTCACCGCGTACCCATACCTAAATCATGCTGCATACAGCTGCAAAACGAATTTCCATACATGAATTAGCCCTATTAACGCGTTTCCTGCACTAGATGAAAATCACACACACACACACACCACTTTTTATTGCGGTATACTGCTTCCATTGATTTGAATGCGATTACTCAGACGTGAGCTCGGAAGCGGTGATTTTTAAGCGCTATCTGTCCTGTATTTGCGTTTTCTAACGCACCTCCCCACCTATCACAATTGTGGGGTGCATTAAAACCGCTTTACCATGCGTTCAAAAGTGCTGCTAAAAATTGAGGTAAAAAACCCACGATTTTAAGCTGTGTTTTCTGAATGCACGTCTTAGAGCAGCCCTAGGCCCCGTGCACACGGGCGGAAATTCCGCTGCCGGATTTCCCGCAGAATTTCCACCCATGGAAGCTGCTATAGGATTGCGTTAGAAAACGCAATCCTAGGCAGACGGCCGCGGTTTGTCCGCGCAAAATCACACGTGGAAAACAAACCGCGGCATGCTCTATTTCTGTGCAGGGATCGCAGAGCCCCACACAGAAACGTCACTCCCCGGCCGCTGGCACCGGTCTGCGCATTTAGGACGGCAACTCCCACAGCCTAGAAGTTTGTATGATCTAGAGCACAGGTGTCAAACAATGCCCGCGGGCCGAATCCGGCCCGCCGCCTATGCAGTAGGTTCCCTCACTCCTCCGTGCTGTAGCTCGGCCTGTGGTGTTGCCGTGTCAGGGTGGATTTTATCTGACCTGCTTTGCGATCCTCCCTGCGACTGTGAGCAGTTTGTGGATCTGGGCTCCCTGGACTGGCAGCTTGCGCTATCGTCCGAGTCGTCCGTCTCAGCGGCTCTCTCCTTCTGCACGCTGATGCTAGGTCGCGCCGGACCTCCCGTCGGCGCCATCTTGATTTTTCCCCGCTCACCGGCCGCCTCTGCTTGCGGTCTCAGGAACGGCTCCAAACTGCCTGCACTGCGTTCCGGAGTGCGCCCCGAGGTGTTCTGGGCTCTCTTGCGCCCCATGACGTCTCTCTGTGCCGCTGTGATAGCTTGTGGAGCCTTAAAGAAGCCGCGGCCGCCGGAGCGCGTCTCAGAAGCTACTTACTCCGGCATCAGGTAGCTCCGCCCCCCCCTTTTTAAACTTTTTAAAAACTTTTTAAACTTTTTTTTTACTTTTTCACACTTTTTTTTTTAACTTTACATGATCACTGTCATCCACCCAGACACATGTTTTTACGTCCTCAGGGATTAAGGCCCACTTGGGCAGGACGTAAAAACACTATGGGCTGGTCACTAAGGGGTTAAGAATTAAATTATGCAAACCGAATAATACGAAATGTAACGATTGGCCAATTTTGCATCTTTCAAATAATGTGGAATATGATTTAGACGCGTTACCACTGAGAAACAAGGCGAGGTTCATCCATAGACTCATCACAACAGTTCTTTTGTTTTATTATATACTTTATTATTGTGATTTGCATTTTATGTACTTTGTCAAATCAATAATTTAGAAAATCAATTAAATATTTGTTGATGAAAATGGACAAATGTTTCCGCTTACCTGTACAGAGCTGACGGAAAATGCGTTTTTCCCATGGAATCGGCTCTTTAACCCCTTAACGACAGCCCCATCGGGATTCTACGTCCTGGCCGGCTGGGCTTTATTCCTAGAGGACGTAGTTTTATGCATCCTCTAGGAATGACAGCCCTGCAGGCTCAGGACGTGATAGCTCCATGCTGCCGGTTACCGGAGGTAGCCGACAGCATGGAGCTGTCATCCCGGGCCGCGGGACCCCACCCCCGGTCACGCGATCGCGTTAAACTCAATGGAAAGTTAAAAACAATTAAAGTTTCAGCTCCCCTTACGGATCCGAGCGTCCACCAAAAGAGATCTCTCAAAACGACCGACGGACGCACCTTCAGAGGCAAACTAGTGCTTGCTTCTAGTGTCATCGTCTGCTTAACCATCCTGCGTAGGGAGGTGACGAGTCCTGCAGGCTCTGCAAGCCTAGGATGCGTGAGCACGGTGCAAGAGGAAGGACTGAGGAGGATGTGAGGGGGAGGGGGGAGGGCGCGGTTGAGAAAGCGTTGGGTGGGGCTATGCAAAGGTCTTCCAGCTCCCTCAGAGCATTGTGGGTGCGCCCGGAGTGCTGCCTGAGCGTGTTGCATCTGATACGTCCCCTATTTGGGGATCATTTATTAAAGGGAGCATAGGTGCAGCACGTTTCTGTAAAACCAATAGAGGGCGCTGCAATGTTACTGTAGAAACCAATGGACAGCATGGGAGGTAGCTATACATAGATTTTAAAGACGACGACTGCCAAGGCTAAAGCCCGTGTATATTCCATAGACTATAGCTATCTCCAGGATAGCTGCATGCGCAGTCGTGTGCGGGGTGCGCAGTCGCGCCATTGTCTCGCACGGCTGCTTTCATTCCGTGCTTCCTGACAAGGCAATGTACGCATACGTCACTAGTGAAGGAAGCGGAAGGTAGCGCAATGTACACTTTTTGACCGGATGGAGGAAAATCGGGTTGCTGGAGGTCACGTGACCGAAGTGACAAGCGGCTCCAGGAGAAGATTTGGGATAAGAAGAAGAGGTAAGCAGGCTCCCTGGGGAGCAATAGGTAAGTATACAGTATATTTTTTTGTTTTTAATGACAGAACCCCTTTAAGGCTCTATTATGACACTTTTCGAACCGTGGTATGGTTACATGCGGGGAGTGTGAAGACGGTATGGTTACATAAGGGGGGTGTGGTGACAATACGGTTACACTAGGAAAGTGGGCTTACATGAGGGGAGCGTGGAGGCGGTGCGGCTACAGAAGGGGAGTGTGATGGAACCCCTAACAATAATCTGTGCCGTGTCATTTCCATAAATGTCATAGAAGGTAATGAAAATGAACAGTTTAGCATACAGTAATTGCACTTTCACATGGGCCAAAATTCTCACTATTCTCACTTACCCAAAGGAAGCAGCTGGTGACAAAACATGAAACGTGGGCAAGGAGGCTCTGGTGTCCTGTTGTACCACTTCTAGCTTGGATACAAGAGGTTATACAGATGGGAATGGAGGCTCTAGTACCCTGTTGTACGCCTTGTAGCTTGGATAAAAGATAAGATAAGGACAGGCAAGGGGACTCTAGTACTGCGTTGTACCACTTCTAGCTTCTAGTATAGAAGATGGGGAACAGGCGGCTATGGAGGCTCTATTCTAGAGAATCAATACAGTAAGCAGTGGAGTAGGTCAGTAAATTAATGGCTGAAATAACAGTTGAATTGTGTTACCACGTTACTACTGACAGTCCTCACCTCTTTAGTAACCGGTGGCATGGCTGAAGCCTCATCACAGTATTTCAGTGCCAGAGCTTTCTGTCCTCGGTCTTTGTAGCACTGGGATGAAAGATAAAAAACACCAAAAAAAGCAAAAACCAGTAAAGCAATAGAATCTTACAGTAACTTTGGGGCATTACAGCAGCACACAATGTCCCTGCAGGTTGGATTACAGATGAGTGCTGCTGTATGGTGCCTTCATACCTCTAGGGCAGGATACCTACCTGATATGTATTGTCATGGGGCGCACCAAGATCTTGTCTCAGGCTTTGCTTGCAGTCCTACCATATCGCACTAAATGCAGAAGTGCAGTCAATGCAGCTTTTTACCTAAAATAGTAAAAATTGGTCAAAGCCTCATGCAGTGTATTACCTGACCCTGGAATAACATCAATGGCAATTATAAGAATAATGCTGATAATAATACAAATTCTGTATGTCTGTTTTCAGCCTTACAAAACCATAACTATAGAAGTTTAAATTTATACGTAAAGCTAGATATTTTTAGAAATATCTATATTGATATATAACTATCTATTTTTATAGCTAGATATATATCTATGCAGTAAGATGCATTAGATCGATGGTGACACGCGCACCCGAAACAAGGACCACAGGTTGTAAGCAGCCATTTTTCCGTCAGTCTCCACTGGAGTCTCTCCCAGGCCCAAACTGAACCTACCTACCTGAATTGTAAGTACCTACCTTCTTGTTCTCTATGAAAGAACTGAGCGTACCTTTTAAAAAAATGGCGGCAGCAGCAGCAACCAATCACATTTTGTATAGTTTATGTATAGCTACCTGCCATGCTGTCCATTGGTTTCTACAGTAACATTGCAGCGCCCTCTGTTGGTTTTACAGAAACGTGCTGCACCACCTATTGGATTTACCCAAACTTACAGCACCATAGAGATTAGCGGGTCACCTCCCAGTTCTCCATCTTTTTGCCCTATTTTTCTCTAGGGTGGTTTCAAACCGGCGGGTAAAATCGCGCCATTTTTAACCGATGCGTTGGTTATTGAAAAAAAAGCAGATTTCGCAGCCAATGATTCCCAACGGTTCCCTTCCCTTCAGCAAGGTTTTCACTGATGTGATGTTGAGAGAGAAAATCACAGCCTGCTGTGTCCTTCTGCGCAGTGCGTTTTTTAAAATCTCCCATGTAATCCTATGGAGGCTGCGTTTTATCGCATCACAAGGCGACAAATATGCGCTGCATGTTAACATTGGAAAGTCCTACCGACTTGCGCGTTAAACAAAAACATGCGGTTTTTAATGTGCGCGGCAGCGATGCGATTTAATCCTCTAAAAAAAAAGCATCGCTGGTGATTGTCACGGCCGTATATTGGGACAAAACTAAGCCTAAGATTTCTGTGGTTTCGTTTTCACCAGCAGTATTCTCTCCCGTTAATACTTGACCGAGAAAATATAGGACCTCCCCTATGAATACTATGTGCGTAAAAGATCAGGCGGCCGCCATATTCCCACCATTTATTTTGTTTTTTACAGTTGCTCCTACAGCGGTGTGTGTTTGTGTTTGTATATGTATGTGTGTATGTATGTGTATATATTTTACACACATACACACATCGCAATGCATTGTTCTTACAAGGCGCACTGCACTGGCAGACACACTCGCATATTTGCCATGCGAGATATTGGTTTGAGTTTCTCGGGCTGATATAGTGCTCACTTGTGTAAAATCAGCCACAGAGAATGAATTTAACATCACCAAAGACATAAAGCTATACATTGCCCTCTATTGTCAGCATGCTGTTATCCTGACCCCCAAGTGTCAATGCATAATGCATCCCAAGTGGCAGCTTGCCCACCCATATCACGTCTTGTAGCCAAGCTAGAGGCGATACAACAGGGTCTGTTTCACATTTTGTATCCAAGCTAGAGGTAGTACAACTTTAACTTTTTTCCTTCTGCTTTGCTCAGATTCATTCAAATACTGTGGGTCAAAATACGCAGCACAGCCCTAGAGGAATTCGTTAAGGGGTCTAGTTTTTTTAAACAGGGTCATTTGTGGGGGTTCTCCAACAGCACCTAGCGGACATGGCGCGGCCCCAACTGCACCGCTCTGCGCCATCTGCGTGCAGCGCGGGGACTTCTTACAGATGCGACACTATTGTACCCTTTACATTCCACGGTCAGCATAGATTGCTGTCAGTCCCAACCAGCTCCCACTGTGAACCCTTTACATTCCACGGTCAGCATAGATTGCTGTCAGCCCAAGCCAGCTCCCACTGTGCTCCCTTTATATGCCGCGGTCAGCATAGATTGCTGTCAGCCCCAGCCAGCTCCCTCTGTAAACCTTTTACATGCCACGGTCAGCATAGATTGCTGTCAGCCCCAGCCAGCTCCCTCTGTGAACCCTTTACATGTCACGGTCAGCATAGATTGCTGTCAGCCCCAGCTAGCTCCCTCTGTAAACCCTTTACATGCCGTGGTCAGCATTTATTGCTTTCAATCCCAGCCAGCTCCCACTGTGCTCCCTTCACATGCCGCGGTCAGCATAGATGGCTGTCAGTCCCAGCCAGCTCCCTCTGTAAACCTTTTACATGCCCAGTCAGCATAGATTGCTGTCAGTCCCAACCAGCTCCCTCTGCGAACCCTTTACATGCCACAGTCAGCATAGATTGCTGTCAGTCCCAGCCAGCTCCCTCTATAAACCCTTTACATGCCACGGTCAGCATAGATTGCTGTGAGCCCCAGCCAGCTCCCACTGTGCACTCCCCGCATGTAAACGCACCGTCAATACACTCCCCAGCATGTAACCACACCGTCACCACACTCCCCGCATGTAACCCCACCATCACCACACCGCCCTTATGTAACCGTACCGCCACCACACTCCCAGCATGTAACCCCACCGTCTCCACACTCCCTGCATGTAACCGTACCGTCACCACACTCCCTGCATGTAACCCCAGGTCGCCACATTTCCCTCATGAAAACCCACTAGTCATTTGAGGGGGTTCTTTATAGTTTTGGCCGCTCAATGGCTCTATAAGTGGGCAATGGGGCCTGAAATTTATTCAGTGGTACCCTGAAATCCAACGGGTATTCCTTTCATTGTAGGCCTAGCCATGGGTCCTGTAAGTCTATTAGGGCCACAATGGGTATGTTTCTGAACACGGGACAAACAGGGGTATCGATTTTGGGGTGAAAGCCTTCATTTATATGTGTGCTGTACAAAAAAAACTGTTTTTAAATTGACACAATAGCCCAAAAAATGAAAATCCTATTTTTTTCCTTTTGCTTTGCTTGAATTTATTCAAAAACTGTGGGGTCAAAATATGCAGTACATCCCTAGATAAATTCGTTAAGGGGTCTAGTTTTTAAAATGGGGTCATTTGTGGGGGTTCTATATGGTTTTGGGCGCTCAAGAACTCTACAAGTGGGCAATGGGGCATAAAAGGACTTCAAGCAAAATCTATGTTCTGAAAGCCACCGATTACTCCTTTTATTTTGGGCCCCGTTGTGTATCCAGACATAAGATTAGGGCCACAATGGGTATGTCTCTGAACACGGGACAAACGGGTATCCATTTTTGGGTGCAAGTCTTCCTTCATATGTGTGCTGTACAAAAAAAGCTGTTTTTAAAATGACAGAATTGCCGAAAAAACGAAAATCACAATTTTTTCCTTTTGCTTGGTTTGAATTCATTCAAAAACTGTGGGGTCAAAATATGCAGTACACCCCTAGATAAATTCCTTAAGGGGTCTAGTTTTCAAAATGGGGTCATTTGTGGGGGGTTTCTATTGTTTTGGGCGCTCAAGAACTCTACATGTGTGCTATGGGGCCTAAAAGGACTTCAAGCAAAATTTCTGTTTTGAAAGACACTGACTACTCCTTTCATTTTGGGCCCCGTTGTGGACTCAGATATAACAATAGGGCCACAATGGGTATATTTCTGAACACGGGAGAAATAGGGGTATCCATTTTGGGGTGTAAATCCTGATTTAGAACGGCTTCTATATGCGCCAAATATACACATATGAGCAGATGCTAGTGAAAACATGTAAACATGCACATATGAGCAGATGCAAGCGAAAACCTGCAAACATGCACATATGAGCAGATGCAAGCAAAAACCTGCAACTAGGCGCAAAATGTGCACATATGAGCAGATGCACGCAATGAAAATTTTGGCAGATGCAGCAGCTTACCTCGACGAGTTATGTCAGCTGGTGTCCGAGCGAAGCAAAATTCTTCTCAAAACGTGTCCAAACGTCAGGATCCTCTCCACACGTAAGTTTGCAAAAAGGCGCACAAATCTCGGGTGGCCGCGTCTCCACACGTAGCGCACAATTCTGCAAAAACAGTCAGGTGGCGTCGCGCAAATCTCAGGTGACGTACTCACCACACGTAGCGCACGAATCTCGGGTGGCCGCGTCTCCACACGTAGCGCACGAATCTGCAAAAAAAAGTCAGGTGGCGTGGTGCAAATCTCAAGTGACATACTCACCACACGTAGCGCACGAATCTCGGGTGGCCGCGTCTCCACACGTAGCGCACGAATCTCAGGTGGCCGCGTCTCCACACGTAGCGCACGAATCTCGGGTGGCCACGTCTCCACACGTAGCGCACGAATCTGCAAAAACAGTCAGGTGGCGTCGCGCAAATCTCAGGTGACGTACTCACCACACGTAGCGCACGAATCTCGGGTGGCCGCGTCTCCACACGTAGCGCACGAATCTGCAAAAAAAAAGTCAGGTGGCGTGGTGCAAATCTCAAGTGACATACTCACCACACGTAGCGCACGAATCTCGGGTGGCCGCGTCTCCACACGTAGCGCACGAATCTCAGGTGGCCGCGTCTCCACACGTAGCGCACGAATCTCAGGTGGCCGCGTCTCCACACGTAGCGCACAGCGCACAAATCTCAGGTGGGTACTCACCACATGTAGCGCACAGCGCACTAATCTCAGGTGGCGTCTCCACACGTAGCGCACAGTGCACAAATCTCAGGCGGCCGCGTCTCCACAATTAGCGCACAAATCTCAGGTGGCCGCGTCTCCACACGTAGCGCACAAATCTCAGGTGACCGCGTCTCCACAAATAGCGCACAGCGCACTGGCTGCTGGGAGATCCTACCACCAGCCAATACATTCTAGCCAGCAGATCAGTGAAGTGGCTAGAGTGGAGCTACTGAAGAGAGGAGCCGCTCCAATCTAGTCTTGTGGAACTAGTGAGCTCCATATTACCTTCAGAGGGGAAGGATGGGTGGGGGGCTCATTTGTTGGCTGATGGCGTCCTTTACACGGGCTAAACACGAACGGCTCCTTGTCGTCTCTCTCCGTGTAAACCACAACCATAGCTGCGGATTTGGACAGCAGATCACTGCAGCCGATCCACAACCATAGCTGCGGAATTGGACAGCAGATCACTGCAGCCGATCCACAACCGTAGCTGTGGATTTGGACAGCAGCTCACCGCAGCCGATCCACAACCGTAGCTGCGGATTTGGCAAACAAAAAACTGTGTACTGCGCATGACCGCCTGTTTATGTGCAGTACACCGGTTTTTGTTTGTATTTCCCGCACCATCACTTAGATATGACTCGGGTACCCGCAGCCCATGCACAATACAGTTGCGTATGGGCTGCGGGTATATCCGCGACTATAGAGCACAATGGGCTCGAGGTCGTGGATATCCACGGTAAAATATAACATGCTGTGTTCTGTTTTCTGCGAGTGGATTAGGTAATTCCGACTCGCTAATTGGGGGGAATTGTGATTGATCCATGGATTACCGCTGATCAAGCGCATGCAGAACCCGTAATTCCTATCCGGCCGTGTGAGACAGGCCCAATGTTAGATCCCTACTTTTTTATCACGTGACTAGGGACCGCTCATCAAGGCCACCAATCACTGCTCCAAGCACTCCGCGACCGTTGGTCGCCAACAGCAGGGAGGTTTAAAATTTCCTGGGCTCCTGCGAATGTGTCCGGCATTTTGCCGGCGGGCACATGCGCAGAGGCCGGAAAGGTCCATGGAGGATAACCGCATCTGGATTAAAATGCGGAAGCCTCCGAGAAGATGTTTTATCTCCTCTCGCTGATCGCCGGGGTAAGGTCCTCGGATCAAATGCAAATCATAATAATAAAGTATATAATAAAACAAAAAAACTGTTGTGATGAGTCTATGGATGAACCTCGCCTTGTTTTTCAGTGGTAACGGGTCTAAATCATATTCCACATTATTTGAAAGATGCAAAATTGGCCAATCGTTACATTTCGTATTATTCAGTTTGCATAATTTAATTCTTAACCCCATAATGACCAGCACATAGTGTTTTTACATCCTGCCCAAGTGGGCCTTAATCCCTGAGGACGTAAAAACTTGTGTCTGGACGTGACAGCTTCATGCTGTCGGTGCCCGCAGATAGCTCCTCTGGGTAATATGTAAATGAGGGAGCTGGCATGAATCCTCCTTAGGGAGAGCAACTACAAACTGAGTAAGGAAACGCACCTGGCCATGCATGCTCCTCTGGGTAATATGCAAATGAGGGAGCTGGCATGAATCCTCCTAAGGGAGAGCAACTACAAACTGAGTAAGGAAACGCACCTGGCCATGCATGCTCCTCTGGGTAATATGCAAATGAGAAAGCTGGCATGAATCCTCCTTAGGGAGCGCAACTACAAACTGAGTAAGTAGACGCACCTTGCCATGCACGCTCCTCTGGGTAATATGCAAATGAGGGAGCTGGCATGAATCCTCCTCAGGAAGAGCAACTACAAACTGAGTAAGGAGCCGCACCTGGCCATGCACGCTCCTCTGGGTAATATGCAAATGAGCGAGCTGGCACGAATCCTCCTTAGGGAGAGCAACTGCAAACTGAGTAAGGGGATGCACATGGCCATGCACGCTCCTCTGGGTAATATGCAAATGAGGGAGCTGGCATGAATCCTCCTTAGGGAGAGCAACTACAAACTGAGTAAGGAGACGCACCTGGCCATGCACGCTACTCTGGGTAATATGCAAATGAGGGAGCTGGCACGAATCCTCCTTAGGGAGAGCAACTGCAAACTGAGTAAGGAAACGCACCTGGCCATGCACGCTCTTCTGGGTAATATGCAAATGAGGGAGCTGGCATGAATCCTCCTTAGGGAGAGCAACTACAAACTGAGTAAGGAGATGCACCTGGCCATGCACGCTCCTCTGGGTCATAGGCGTACATATAGGGGGTGCTGGGGTCGCGGTTGCCACCCGGCCCCTGAGCCCCCGGGGGCCCTCTTTCGCACGGACTGACCGCAGTTACTTTCATTAAGGTCTCTGCACTCGCCGGCAGCTTCTCCTGCACGCCGGCGCTTCCTCCCGGACCTCCGCTCAGACTCCTCCCCTCTGCAGGAGAAGCTGCCGGCCCGCGCGCATGTGTTTCTTTTCAGCCCCACTTCTGTAGCCTTGAGTACTTCCAGCAACCTCATTGGTTGTTGGGGACACACCTTCCTTTAAGATGTGCCCGAGGATACAGTTACACAGAGCTGTGCACGAGAAACAGGTGCTGACAGGAATACAGTTACACAGATCTGCCGTGTATTCACAGAGCTGACGAAGCAAGAGAAGCAGTGAATACACCGCAGATCTGTGTAACTGTACTCCTGTCAGCACCTGCTTCTCGTGCACAGCTCTGTGTAAATGTATCCTCGGGCACATCTGAAAGGAAGGTGTGTCCCCAACAACCAATGAGGTTGCTGGAAGTACTCAAGGCTACTGAAGTGGGGCTGAAACTGCGGTCAGTGTGCGGGACCCTGTGTGACGGGGGTGGGGAGCACGAGGGGCACCCTGTGTGATGGGGGGTGAACGAAGGGGACCCTGTGTGATGGGGCGGGGGAGAACGAGGGGGACCCTGAGTGATGGGGGAGGGGGGGGGAGAACGAGGGGCACCCTGTGTGATGGGGGGAGAACGAGGGGGGCCCTGTGTGATGGGGGGGGGGAGAACGAGGGGGGCCCTGTGTGATGTGGGGGAGAACGAGGGTGATCCTGTGGGATGGGGGGGGGGAGCACGAGGGGGACCCTGTGTGATGGGGGGTGAACGAAGGGGACCCTGTGTGATGGGGGTGGGGAGCACAAGGGGCACCCTGTGTGATGGGGGGTGAACGAAGGGGACCCTGTGTGATGGGGCGGGGGAGAACGAGGGGGACCCTGAGTGATGGGGGGGGAGAACGAGGGGCACCCTGTGTGATGGGGGGGAGAACGAGGGGGGCCCTGTGTGATGGGGGGGGGAGAACGAGGGGGGCCCTGTGTGATGTGGGGGAGAACGAGGGTGATCCTGTGGGATGGGGGGGGGGGAACAAGGGTGATCCTGTGTGATGGGGGGAGAATGAGGGGGATCCTGTGTGATGGGGAGTGGGAGGTGGGGTACGAGAGGCGTTCTGTGTGATGGGGAGTGTGTGGAGGGAAAACAAGGGGCGTTCCGTGTAGTGGGGGGGGGGGGGTATAAGAGGCACTTCGTGTGATGGGGAGTGGGGGGGGGGCGACGACAAGGGGTGTTCCATGTGATGGGGAGTGTTTAGAGTGTCAATGCGTATGGAGACATTGTATTGCGTATGGGTGGTTTATCACATGCAGCCCATAGAAGTGTACAGGGCTCACGTTGCATGGTACACAAAGAAAGAAAGCATGCTGGGATTTATTTCTCTTGCATATCTACATGCAGTCCATTGACTTTCATTGACTGCGTTCACTGTGCACCACGTGTGTATGCGCAACGCACGCATATTAGGTGGTGAAAACCTGGCCGTGGACATGAGCCCCAAACATGTTATATAAAGTTAGCTTTATGTTGTTTCTATTGTATATATTGTTATTATGCTGTCTCCAATGTATATGTGTGTGTGTATGTATATATATATATTTTTTTCTTTTTCTTTCCTGAGGAAGCGAAGCATGCCTTGAGGCTTGTGTTCTGGATGTTTTAAAACTCTGCTAAAACCACTGATTACCAATGATCTATTGATGGGTAATTTTAAAAAAACAGTAATGGAGCTAAAAGTGATGTAGAAGTAGTAGCCGTGAAAAGGAGTGGAGGTTGGAGGGGTCTGTAGAGGGCCCCAAGCTAAACTTATGCACCCGAGCCCATGAGCCTCTATCTACACCCCTGCTCTGGGTAATATGCAAATGAGGGAGCTGGCATGAATCCTCCTTAGGGAGAGCAACTACAAACTGAGTAAGGAGACACAGCTGGCCATGCACGCTCCTCTGGGTAATATGCAAATAAGGGAGCTGGCATGAATCCTCCTTAGGGAGAGCAACTACAAACTGAGTAAGGAGACGCACCTGGCCATGCACGCTACTTTGGGTAATATGCAAATGAGGGAGCTGGCATGAATCCTCCTTAGGGAGAGCAACTGCAAACTGAGTAAGTAGACGCACCTCGTCATGCATGCTCCTCTGGGTAATACGCAAATAAGGGAGCTGGCATGAATCCTCCTTAGGGAGAGCAACTACAAACTGAGTAAGTACACGCACCTGGCCATGCACGCTCCTCTGGGTAATATGCAAATAAGGGAGCTGGCATAAATCCTCCTTAGGGAGAGCAAGTACAAATTGAGTAAGTAGATGCACCTGGCTGTGCACGCTCCTCTGGGTAATATGCAAATGAAGGAGCTGGCATGAATCCTCCTTAGGGAGAGCACCTACAAACTGAGTAAGGAGACGAACCTGGCCATGCACGCTCCTCTGGGTAATATGCAAATAAGGGAACTGGCATGAATCCTCCTTAGGGAGAGCAAGTACAAATTGAGTAAGTAGACGCACCTGGCCATGCACGCTCCTCTGGGTAATATGCAAATATCCGTAGCGGGCCTGATTTTCCCCGTGGACCTCGATTTTGAGCTCCCCGCCTAGAGCATGAATCAGAGCACGATTCGCGTCTAACACAAACTCACTGTTTTCACCGTCCTGTAACTCGGCACCTGAGAGGTGTACACCGTGTTTGAAAAAGCAATAAGCTTGCGCTCCCAGCCTAGAGCATGAATCAGAGCACGATTCGCGTCTAACACAAACTCACTGTTTTCACCGTCCTGTAACTCGGCACCTGAGAGGAGTAGACCGTGTTTGAAAAACCAATAAGCTTTAGCTCCCAGCCTAGAGCATGAATCAGAGCACGATTCGCGTCTAACACAAACTCACTGTTTTCACCGTCCTGTAACTCGGCACCTGAGAGATGTAGACCGTGTTTGAAAAAGCAATAAGCTTGCGCTCCCAGCCTAGAGCATGAATCAGAGCACGATTCGCGTCTAACACAAACTCACTGTTTTCACCGTCCTGTAACTCGGCACCTGAGAGGTGTAGACCGTGTTTGAAGAAGCAATAAGCTTTAGCTCCCGGCCTAGAGCATGAATCAGAGCACGATTCGCGTCTAACACAAACTCACTGTTTTCACCGTCCTGTAACTCGGCATCTGAGAGGAGTAGACCGTGTTTGAAAAACCAATAAGCTTTAGCTCCCAGCCTAGAGCATGCATCAGAGCACGATTCGCGACTAACACAAACTCACTGTTTTCACCGTCCTGTAACTCGGCACCTGAGAGATGTAGACCGTGTTTGATAAAGCAATAAGCTTGCGCTCCCAGCCTAGAGCATGAATCCAAGCACGATTCGCGTCTAACACAAACTCACTGTTTTCACCGTCCTGTAACTCGGCACCTGAGAGGAGTAGACCGTGTTTGAAAAACCAATAAGCTTTAGCTCCCAGCCTAGAGCATGCATCAGAGCACGATTCGCGTCTAACACAAACTCACTGTTTTCACCGTCCTGTACCTCGGCACCTGAGAGGTGTAGACCGTGTTTGAAAAAGCATTACGCTTGCGCTCCCAGCCTAGAGCATCAGTCCCAGCACGATTCGCGTCTAACACAAACTCACTGTTTTCACCGTCCTGTGTTAGACGCGAATCGTGCTCTGATTCATGCTCTAGGCTGGGAGCGCAAGCTTATTGCTTTCTCAAACACGGTCTACACCTCTCAGGTGCCGAGTTACAGGACGGTGAAAACAGTGAGTCTGTGTTAGACGCGAATCGTGCTCTGATTCATGCTCTAGACTGGGAGCGCAAGCGTAATGCTTTTTCAAACACGGTCTACACCTCTCAGGTGCCGAGTTACAGGACGGTGAAAACAGTGAGTCTGTGTTAGACGCGAATCGTGCTTGGATTCATGCTCTAGGCTGGGAGCGCAAGCTAATTGCTTTTTCAAACACGGTCTACACCTCTCAGGTGCCGAGGTACAGGACGGTGAAAACAGTGAGTTTGTGTTAGACGCGAATCGTGCTCTGATTCATGCTCTAGGCTGGGAGCGCAAGCTTATTGCTTTTTCAAACACGGTCTGCACCTCTCAGGTGCCGAGGTACAGGACGGTGAAAACAGTGAGTTTGTGTTAGACGCGAATCGTGCTATGATTCATGCTCTAGGCTGGGAGCGCAAGCTTATTGCTTTTTCAAACACGGTCTACATCTCTCAGGTGCCGAGTTACAGGACGGTGAAATCAGTGAGTTTGTGTTAGACGCGAATCGTGCTCTGATTCATGCTCTAGGCTGGGAGCTAAAGCTTATTGCTTTTTCAAACACGGTCTACACCTCTCAGGTGCCGAGTTACAGGACGGTGAAAACAGTGAGTCTGTGTTAGACGCGAATCGTGCTTGGATTCATGCTCTAGGCTGGGAGCGCAAGCGTAATGCTTTTTCAAACACGGTCTACACCTCTCAGGTGCCGAGGTACAGGACGGTGAAAACAGTGAGTTTGTGTTAGACGCGAATCGTGCTCTGATTCATGCTCTAGGCTGGGAGATAAAGCTTATTGCTTTTTCAAACACGGTCTACACCTCTCAAGTGCCGAGTTACATGACGGTGAAAACAGTGAGTTTGTGTTAGACGCGATTCGTGCTATGATTCATGCTCTAGGCTGGGAGATAAAGCTTATTGCTTTTTCAAACACGGTCTACACCTCTCAGGTGCCGAGTTACAGGACGGTGAAAACAGTGAGTTTGTGTTATACGCGAATCGTGCTTTGATTCATGCTCTAGGCTGGGAGCGCAAGCTTATTGCTTTTTCAAACACGGTCTACACCTCTCAGGTGCCGAGGTACAGGACGGTGAAAACAGTGAGTTTGTGTTAGACGCGAATCGTGCTGGGATTGATGCTCTAGGCTTGGAGCGCAAGTGTAATGCTTTTTCAAACACGGTCTACACCTCTCAGGTGCCGAGGTACAGGACGGTGAAAAAAGTGAGTTTGTGTTAGACGCGAATCGTGCTCTGATTCATACTCTAGGCTGGGAGCGCAAGCTTATTGCTTTTTCAAACACGGTCTACACCTCTCAGGTGCCGAGTTACAGGACGGTGAAAACAGTGAGTTTGTGTTAGACGCGAATCGTGCTCTGATTCATGCTCTAGGCTGGGAGATAAAGCTTATTGCTTTTTCAAACACGGTCTACACCTCTCAGGTGCCGAGTTACAGGACGGTGAAAACAGTGAGTTTGTGTTATACGCGAATCGTGCTCTGATTCATGCTCTAGGCTGGGAGCGCAAGCTTATTGCTTTTTCAAACACGGTCTACACCTCTCAGGTGCCGAGGTACAGGACGGTGAAAACAGTGAGTTTGTGTTAGACGCGAATCGTGCTGGGATTGATGCTCTAGGCTTGGAGCGCAAGCGTAATGCTTTTTCAAACACGGTCTACACCTCTCAGGTGCCGAGGTACAGGACGGTGAAAACAGTGAGTTTGTGTTAGACGCGAATCGTGCTCTGATTCATACTCTAGGCTGGGAGCGCAAGCTTATTGCTTTTTCAAACACGGTCTACACCTCTCAGGTGCCGAGTTACAGGACGGTGAAAACAGTGAGTTTGTGTTAGACGCGAATCGTGCTATGATTCATGCTCTAGGCTGGGAGATAAAGCTTATTGCTTTTTCAAACACGGTCTACACCTCTCAAGTGCCGAGTTACAGGACGGTGAAAACAGTGAGTTTGTGTTAGACGCGAATCGTGCTCTGATTCATGCTCTAGGCTGGGAGCGCAAGCTTATTGCTTTTTCAAACACGGTCTTCACCACTCAGGTGCCGAGTTACAGGACGGTGAAAACAGTGAGTCTGTGTTAGACGCGAATCGTGCTCTGATTCATGCTCTAGACTGGGAGCGCCAGCGTAATGCTTTTTCAAACACGGTCTACACCTCTCAGGTGCCGAGGTACAGGACGGTGAAAACAGTGAGTTTGTGTTAGACGCGAATCGTGCTCTGATTCATGCTCTAGGCTGGGAGCTAAAGCTTATTGCTTTTTCAAACACGGTCTACACCTCTCAGGTGCCGAGTTACAGGACGGTGAAAACAGTGAGTTTGTGTTATACGCGAATCGTGCTCTGATTCATGCTCTAGGCTGGGAGCGCAAGCTTATTGCTTTTTCAAACACGGTCTACACCTCTCAGGTGCCGAGGTACAGGACGGTGAAAACAGTGAGTTTGTGTTAGACGCGAATCGTGCTGGGATTGATGCTCTAGGCTTGGAGCGCAAGCGTAATGCTTTTTCAAACACGGTCTACACCTCTCAGGTGCCGAGGTACAGGACGGTGAAAACAGTGAGTTTGTGTTAGACGCGAATCGTGCTCTGATTCATACTCTAGGCTGGGAGCGCAAGCTTATTGCTTTTTCAAACACGGTCTACACCTCTCAGGTGCCGAGTTACAGGACGGTGAAAACAGTGAGTTTGTGTTAGACGCGAATCGTGCTATGATTCATGCTCTAGGCTGGGAGCGCAAGCTTATTGCTTTTTCAAACACGGTCTACATCTCTCAGGTGCCGAGTTACAGGACGGTGAAAACAGTGAGTTTGTGTTAGACGCGAATCGTGCTCTGATTCATGCTCTAGGCTGGGAGATAAAGCTTATTGCTTTTTCAAACACGGTCTACACCTCTCAAGTGCCGAGTTACAGGACGGTGAAAACAGTGAGTTTGTGTTAGACGCGAATCGTGCTCTGATTCATGCTCTAGGCTGGGAGCGCAAGCTTATTGCTTTTTCAAACACGGTCTTCACCACTCAGGTGCCGAGTTACAGGACGGTGAAAACAGTGAGTTTGTGTTAGACGCGAATCGTGCTCTGATTCATGCTCTAGACTGGGAGCGCCAGCGTAATGCTTTTTCAAACACGGTCTACACCTCTCAGGTGCCGAGGTACAGGACGGTGAAAACAGTGAGTTTGTGTTAGACGCGAATCGTGCTCTGATTCATGCTCTAGGCTGGGAGCTAAAGCTTATTGCTTTTTCAAACACGGTCTACACCTCTCAGGTGCCGAGTTACAGGACGGTGAAAACAGTGAGTTTGTGTTAGACGCGAATCGTGCTCTGATTCATGCTCTAGCCTGGGAGATAAAGCTTATTGCTTTTTCAAACACGGTCTACACCTCTCAGGTGCCGAGTTACAGGACGGTGAAAACAGTGAGTTTGTGTTATACGCGAATCGTGCTCTGATTCATGCTCTAGGCTGGGAGCGCAAGCTTATTGCTTTTTCAAACACGGTCTTCACCACTCAGGTGCCGAGTTACAGGACGGTGAAAACAGTGAGTCTGTGTTAGACGCGAATCGTGCTCTGATTCATGCTCTAGACTGGGAGCGCCAGCGTAATGCTTTTTCAAACACGGTCTACACCTCTCAGGTGCCGAGGTACAGGACGGTGAAAACAGTGAGTTTGTGTTAGACGCGAATCGTGCTCTGATTCATGCTCTAGGCTGGGAGCTAAAGCTTATTGCTTTTTCAAACACGGTCTACACCTCTCAGGTGCCGAGTTACAGGACGGTGAAAACAGTGAGTTTGTGTTAGACGCGAATCGTGCTGGGATTGATGCTCTAGGCTTGGAGCGCAAGCGTAATGCTTTTTCAAACACGGTCTACACCTCTCAGGTGCCGAGGTACAGGACGGTGAAAACAGTGAGTTTGTGTTAGACGCGAATCGTGCTCTGATTCATACTCTAGGCTGGGAGCGCAAGCTTACTGCTTTTTCAAACACGGTCTACACCTCTCAAATGCCGAGTTACATGACGGTGAAAACAGTGAGTTTGTGTTAGACGCGAATCGTGCTCTGATTCATGCTCTAGGCTGGGAGCGCAAGCTTATTGCTTTTTCAAACACGGTCTACACCACTCAGGTGCCGAGTTACAGGACGGTGAAAACAGTGAGTCTGTGTTAGACGCGAATCGTGCTCTGATTCATGCTCTAGGCTGGGAGCTAAAGCTTATTGCTTTTTCAAACACGGTCTACACCTCTCAGGTGCCGAGTTACAGGACGGTGAAAACAGTGAGTTTGTGTTAGACGCGAATCGTGTTCTGATTCATGCTCTAGGCTGGGAGCGCAAGCTTATTGCTTTTTCAAACACGGTCTACACCTCTCAGGTGCCGAGGTACAGGACGGTGAAAACAGTGAGTTTGTGTTAGACGCGAATCGTGTTCTGATTCATGCTGTAAGCTGGGAGCGCAAGCTTATTGCTTTTTCAAACACGGTCTACACCTCTCAGGTGCCGAGTTACAGGACGGTGAAAACAGTGAGTTTGTGTTAGACGCGAATCGTGCTATGATTCATGCTCTAGGCTGGGAGCGCAAGCTTACTGCTTTTTCAAACACGGTCTACATCTCTCAGGTGCCGAGTTACAGGACGGTGAAAACAGTGAGTTTGTGTTAGACGCGAATCGTGCTCTGATTCATGCTCTAGGCTGGGAGCTAAAGTTTATTGCTTTTTCAAACACGGTCTACACCTCTCAGGTGCCGAGTTACAGGACGGTGAAAACAGTGAGTTTGTGTTAGACGCGAATCGTGCTCTGATTCATGCTCTGATTCATGCTCTAGGCTGGGAGCTAAAGCTTATTGCTTTTTCAAACACGGTCTACACCTCTCAGGTGCCGAGTTACAGGACGGTGAAAACAGTGAGTTTGTGTTAGACGCGAATCGTGCTCTGTTTCATGCTCTAGGCTGGGAGCGCAAGCTTATTGCTTTTTCAAACACGGTCTACACCTCTCAGGTGCCGAGTTACAGGACGGTGAAAACAGTGAGTTTGTGTTAGACGCGAATCGTGCTCTGATTCATGCTCTAGGCTGGGAGCGCAAGCTTATTGCTTTTTCAAACACGGTCTACACCTCTCAGGTGCCGAGGTACAGGACGGTAAAAACAGTGAGTTTGTGTTAGACGCGAATCGTGCTGGGATTGATGCTTTACGCTGGGAGCGCAAGCGTAATGCTTTTTGAAACACGGTCTACACCTCTCAGGTGCCGAGGTACAGTACGGTGAAAACAGTGAGTTTGTGTTAGACGCGAATCGTGCTCTGATTCATGCTCTAGGCTGGGAGATAAAGCTTATTGCTTTTTCAAACACGGTCTACACCTCTCAGGTGCCGAGTTACAGGACGGTGAAAACAGTGAGTTTGTGTTATACGCGAATCGTGCTCTGATTCATGCTCTAGGCTGGGAGCGCAAGCTTATTGCTTTTTCAAACACGGTCTACACCTCTCAGGTGCCGAGGTACAGGACGGTGAAAACAGTGAGTTTGTGTTAGACGCGAATCGTGCTGGGATTGATGCTCTAGGCTTGGAGCGCAAGCGTAATGCTTTTTCAAACACGGTCTACACCTCTCAGGTGCCGAGGTACAGGACGGTGAAAACAGTGAGTTTGTGTTAGACGCGAATCGTGCTCTGATTCATACTCTAGGCTGGGAGCGCAAGCTTATTGCTTTTTCAAACACGGTCTACACCTCTCAGGTGCCGAGTTACAGGACGGTGAAAACAGTGAGTTTGTGTTAGACGCGAATCGTGCTATGATTCATGCTCTAGGCTGGGAGATAAAGCTTATTGCTTTTTCAAACACGGTCTACACCTCTCAAGTGCCGAGTTACAGGACGGTGAAAACAGTGAGTTTGTGTTAGACGCGAATCGTGCTCTGATTCATGCTCTAGGCTGGGAGCGCAAGCTTATTGCTTTTTCAAACACGGTCTTCACCACTCAGGTGCCGAGTTACAGGACGGTGAAAACAGTGAGTTTGTGTTAGACGCGAATCGTGCTCTGATTCATGCTCTAGACTGGGAGCGCCAGCGTAATGCTTTTTCAAACACGGTCTACACCTCTCAGGTGCCGAGGTACAGGACGGTGAAAACAGTGAGTTTGTGTTAGACGCGAATCGTGCTCTGATTCATGCTCTAGGCTGGGAGCTAAAGCTTATTGCTTTTTCAAACACGGTCTACACCTCTCAGGTGCCGAGTTACAGGACGGTGAAAACAGTGAGTTTGTGTTAGACGCGAATCGTGCTCTGATTCATGCTCTAGCCTGGGAGATAAAGCTTATTGCTTTTTCAAACACGGTCTACACCTCTCAGGTGCCGAGTTACAGGACGGTGAAAACAGTGAGTTTGTGTTATACGCGAATCGTGCTCTGATTCATGCTCTAGGCTGGGAGCGCAAGCTTATTGCTTTTTCAAACACGGTCTTCACCACTCAGGTGCCGAGTTACAGGACGGTGAAAACAGTGAGTCTGTGTTAGACGCGAATCGTGCTCTGATTCATGCTCTAGACTGGGAGCGCCAGCGTAATGCTTTTTCAAACACGGTCTACACCTCTCAGGTGCCGAGGTACAGGACGGTGAAAACAGTGAGTTTGTGTTAGACGCGAATCGTGCTCTGATTCATGCTCTAGGCTGGGAGCTAAAGCTTATTGCTTTTTCAAACACGGTCTACACCTCTCAGGTGCCGAGTTACAGGACGGTGAAAACAGTGAGTTTGTGTTAGACGCGAATCGTGCTGGGATTGATGCTCTAGGCTTGGAGCGCAAGCGTAATGCTTTTTCAAACACGGTCTACACCTCTCAGGTGCCGAGGTACAGGACGGTGAAAACAGTGAGTTTGTGTTAGACGCGAATCGTGCTCTGATTCATACTCTAGGCTGGGAGCGCAAGCTTACTGCTTTTTCAAACACGGTCTACACCTCTCAAATGCCGAGTTACATGACGGTGAAAACAGTGAGTTTGTGTTAGACGCGAATCGTGCTCTGATTCATGCTCTAGGCTGGGAGCGCAAGCTTATTGCTTTTTCAAACACGGTCTACACCACTCAGGTGCCGAGTTACAGGACGGTGAAAACAGTGAGTCTGTGTTAGACGCGAATCGTGCTCTGATTCATGCTCTAGGCTGGGAGCTAAAGCTTATTGCTTTTTCAAACACGGTCTACACCTCTCAGGTGCCGAGTTACAGGACGGTGAAAACAGTGAGTTTGTGTTAGACGCGAATCGTGTTCTGATTCATGCTCTAGGCTGGGAGCGCAAGCTTATTGCTTTTTCAAACACGGTCTACACCTCTCAGGTGCCGAGGTACAGGACGGTGAAAACAGTGAGTTTGTGTTAGACGCGAATCGTGTTCTGATTCATGCTGTAAGCTGGGAGCGCAAGCTTATTGCTTTTTCAAACACGGTCTACACCTCTCAGGTGCCGAGTTACAGGACGGTGAAAACAGTGAGTTTGTGTTAGACGCGAATCGTGCTATGATTCATGCTCTAGGCTGGGAGCGCAAGCTTACTGCTTTTTCAAACACGGTCTACATCTCTCAGGTGCCGAGTTACAGGACGGTGAAAACAGTGAGTTTGTGTTAGACGCGAATCGTGCTCTGATTCATGCTCTAGGCTGGGAGCTAAAGTTTATTGCTTTTTCAAACACGGTCTACACCTCTCAGGTGCCGAGTTACAGGACGGTGAAAACAGTGAGTTTGTGTTAGACGCGAATCGTGCTCTGATTCATGCTCTG
This sequence comes from Eleutherodactylus coqui, assembly GCF_035609145.1. Lineage (NCBI taxonomy): Eukaryota > Metazoa > Chordata > Amphibia > Anura > Eleutherodactylidae > Eleutherodactylus > Eleutherodactylus coqui. The sequence goes on along the minus strand of NW_027102191.1, from coordinate 23,009 downwards.
ATTCATGCTCTAGGCTGGGAGCTAAAGCTTATTGCTTTTTCAAACACGGTCTACACCTCTCAGGTGCCGAGTTACAGGACGGTGAAAACAGTGAGTTTGTGTTAGACGCGAATCGTGCTCTGTTTCATGCTCTAGGCTGGGAGCGCAAGCTTATTGCTTTTTCAAACACGGTCTACACCTCTCAGGTGCCGAGTTACAGGACGGTGAAAACAGTGAGTTTGTGTTAGACGCGAATCGTGCTCTGATTCATGCTCTAGGCTGGGAGCGCAAGCTTATTGCTTTTTCAAACACGGTCTACACCTCTCAGGTGCCGAGGTACAGGACGGTAAAAACAGTGAGTTTGTGTTAGACGCGAATCGTGCTGGGATTGATGCTTTACGCTGGGAGCGCAAGCGTAATGCTTTTTGAAACACGGTCTACACCTCTCAGGTGCCGAGGTACAGTACGGTGAAAACAGTGAGTTTGTGTTAGACGCGAATCGTGCTCTGATTCATGCTCTAGGCTGGGAGATAAAGCTTATTGCTTTTTCAAACACGGTCTACACCTCTCAGGTGCCGAGTTACAGGACGGTGAAAACAGTGAGTTTGTGTTATACGCGAATCGTGCTCTGATTCATGCTCTAGGCTGGGAGCGCAAGCTTATTGCTTTTTCAAACACGGTCTACACCTCTCAGGTGCCGAGGTACAGGACGGTGAAAACAGTGAGTTTGTGTTAGACGCGAATCGTGCTGGGATTGATGCTCTAGGCTTGGAGCGCAAGCGTAATGCTTTTTCAAACACGGTCTACACCTCTCAGGTGCCGAGGTACAGGACGGTGAAAACAGTGAGTTTGTGTTAGACGCGAATCGTGCTCTGATTCATACTCTAGGCTGGGAGCGCAAGCTTATTGCTTTTTCAAACACGGTCTACACCTCTCAGGTGCCGAGTTACAGGACGGTGAAAACAGTGAGTTTGTGTTAGACGCGAATCGTGCTATGATTCATGCTCTAGGCTGGGAGATAAAGCTTATTGCTTTTTCAAACACGGTCTACACCTCTCAAGTGCCGAGTTACAGGACGGTGAAAACAGTGAGTTTGTGTTAGACGCGAATCGTGCTCTGATTCATGCTCTAGGCTGGGAGCGCAAGCTTATTGCTTTTTCAAACACGGTCTTCACCACTCAGGTGCCGAGTTACAGGACGGTGAAAACAGTGTGTCTGTGTTAGACGCGAATCGTGCTCTGATTCATGCTCTAGACTGGGAGCGCCAGCGTAATGCTTTTTCAAACACGGTCTACACCTCTCAGGTGCCGAGGTACAGGACGGTGAAAACAGTGAGTTTGTGTTAGACGCGAATCGTGCTCTGATTCATGCTCTAGGCTGGGAGCTAAAGCTTATTGCTTTTTCAAACACGGTCTACACCTCTCAGGTGCCGAGTTACAGGACGGTGAAAACAGTGAGTTTGTGTTATACGCGAATCGTGCTCTGATTCATGCTCTAGGCTGGGAGCGCAAGCTTATTGCTTTTTCAAACACGGTCTACACCTCTCAGGTGCCGAGGTACAGGACGGTGAAAACAGTGAGTTTGTGTTAGACGCGAATCGTGCTGGGATTGATGCTCTAGGCTTGGAGCGCAAGCGTAATGCTTTTTCAAACACGGTCTACACCTCTCAGGTGCCGAGGTACAGGACGGTGAAAACAGTGAGTTTGTGTTAGACGCGAATCGTGCTCTGATTCATACTCTAGGCTGGGAGCGCAAGCTTATTGCTTTTTCAAACACGGTCTACACCTCTCAGGTGCCGAGTTACAGGACGGTGAAAACAGTGAGTTTGTGTTAGACGCGAATCGTGCTATGATTCATGCTCTAGGCTGGGAGCGCAAGCTTATTGCTTTTTCAAACACGGTCTACATCTCTCAGGTGCCGAGTTACAGGACGGTGAAAACAGTGAGTTTGTGTTAGACGCGAATCGTGCTCTGATTCATGCTCTAGGCTGGGAGATAAAGCTTATTGCTTTTTCAAACACGGTCTACACCTCTCAAGTGCCGAGTTACAGGACGGTGAAAACAGTGAGTTTGTGTTAGACGCGAATCGTGCTCTGATTCATGCTCTAGGCTGGGAGCGCAAGCTTATTGCTTTTTCAAACACGGTCTTCACCACTCAGGTGCCGAGTTACAGGACGGTGAAAACAGTGAGTCTGTGTTAGACGCGAATCGTGCTCTGATTCATGCTCTAGACTGGGAGCGCCAGCGTAATGCTTTTTCAAACACGGTCTACACCTCTCAGGTGCCGAGGTACAGGACGGTGAAAACAGTGAGTTTGTGTTAGACGCGAATCGTGCTCTGATTCATGCTCTAGGCTGGGAGCTAAAGCTTATTGCTTTTTCAAACACGGTCTACACCTCTCAGGTGCCGAGTTACAGGACGGTGAAAACAGTGAGTTTGTGTTAGACGCGAATCGTGCTCTGATTCATGCTCTAGGCTGGGAGCTAAAGCTTATTGCTTTTTCAAACACGGTCTACACCTCTCAGGTGCCGAGTTACAGGACGGTGAAAACAGTGAGTTTGTGTTAGACGCGAATCGTGCTGGGATTGATGCTCTAGGCTTGGAGCGCAAGCGTAATGCTTTTTCAAACACGGTCTACACCTCTCAGGTGCCGAGGTACAGGACGGTGAAAACAGTGAGTTTGTGTTAGACGCGAATCGTGCTCTGATTCATACTCTAGGCTGGGAGCGCAAGCTTACTGCTTTTTCAAACACGGTCTACACCTCTCAAATGCCGAGTTACATGACGGTGAAAACAGTGAGTTTGTGTTAGACGCGAATCGTGCTCTGATTCATGCTCTAGGCTGGGAGCGCAAGCTTATTGCTTTTTCAAACACGGTCTACACCACTCAGGTGCCGAGTTACAGGACGGTGAAAACAGTGAGTCTGTGTTAGACGCGAATCGTGCTCTGATTCATGCTCTAGGCTGGGAGCTAAAGCTTATTGCTTTTTCAAACACGGTCTACACCTCTCAGGTGCCGAGTTACAGGACGGTGAAAACAGTGAGTTTGTGTTAGACGCGAATCGTGTTCTGATTCATGCTCTAGGCTGGGAGCGCAAGCTTATTGCTTTTTCAAACACGGTCTACACCTCTCAGGTGCCGAGGTACAGGACGGTGAAAACAGTGAGTTTGTGTTAGACGCGAATCGTGTTCTGATTCATGCTGTAAGCTGGGAGCGCAAGCTTATTGCTTTTTCAAACACGGTCTACACCTCTCAGGTGCCGAGTTACAGGACGGTGAAAACAGTGAGTTTGTGTTAGACGCGAATCGTGCTATGATTCATGCTCTAGGCTGGGAGCGCAAGCTTACTGCTTTTTCAAACACGGTCTACATCTCTCAGGTGCCGAGTTACAGGACGGTGAAAACAGTGAGTTTGTGTTAGACGCGAATCGTGCTCTGATTCATGCTCTAGGCTGGGAGCTAAAGTTTATTGCTTTTTCAAACACGGTCTACACCTCTCAGGTGCCGAGTTACAGGACGGTGAAAACAGTGAGTTTGTGTTAGACGCGAATCGTGCTCTGATTCATGCTCTGATTCATGCTCTAGGCTGGGAGCTAAAGCTTATTGCTTTTTCAAACACGGTCTACACCTCTCAGGTGCCGAGTTACAGGACGGTGAAAACAGTGAGTTTGTGTTAGACGCGAATCGTGCTCTGTTTCATGCTCTAGGCTGGGAGCGCAAGCTTATTGCTTTTTCAAACACGGTCTACACCTCTCAGGTGCCGAGTTACAGGACGGTGAAAACAGTGAGTTTGTGTTAGACGCGAATCGTGCTCTGATTCATGCTCTAGGCTGGGAGCGCAAGCTTATTGCTTTTTCAAACACGGTCTACACCTCTCAGGTGCCGAGGTACAGGACGGTAAAAACAGTGAGTTTGTGTTAGACGCGAATCGTGCTGGGATTGATGCTTTACGCTGGGAGCGCAAGCGTAATGCTTTTTGAAACACGGTCTACACCTCTCAGGTGCCGAGGTACAGTACGGTGAAAACAGTGAGTTTGTGTTAGACGCGAATCGTGCTCTGATTCATGCTCTAGGCTGGGAGATAAAGCTTATTGCTTTTTCAAACACGGTCTACACCTCTCAGGTGCCGAGTTACAGGACGGTGAAAACAGTGAGTTTGTGTTATACGCGAATCGTGCTCTGATTCATGCTCTAGGCTGGGAGCGCAAGCTTATTGCTTTTTCAAACACGGTCTACACCTCTCAGGTGCCGAGGTACAGGACGGTGAAAACAGTGAGTTTGTGTTAGACGCGAATCGTGCTGGGATTGATGCTCTAGGCTTGGAGCGCAAGCGTAATGCTTTTTCAAACACGGTCTACACCTCTCAGGTGCCGAGGTACAGGACGGTGAAAACAGTGAGTTTGTGTTAGACGCGAATCGTGCTCTGATTCATACTCTAGGCTGGGAGCGCAAGCTTATTGCTTTTTCAAACACGGTCTACACCTCTCAGGTGCCGAGTTACAGGACGGTGAAAACAGTGAGTTTGTGTTAGACGCGAATCGTGCTATGATTCATGCTCTAGGCTGGGAGATAAAGCTTATTGCTTTTTCAAACACGGTCTACACCTCTCAAGTGCCGAGTTACAGGACGGTGAAAACAGTGAGTTTGTGTTAGACGCGAATCGTGCTCTGATTCATGCTCTAGGCTGGGAGCGCAAGCTTATTGCTTTTTCAAACACGGTCTTCACCACTCAGGTGCCGAGTTACAGGACGGTGAAAACAGTGTGTCTGTGTTAGACGCGAATCGTGCTCTGATTCATGCTCTAGACTGGGAGCGCCAGCGTAATGCTTTTTCAAACACGGTCTACACCTCTCAGGTGCCGAGGTACAGGACGGTGAAAACAGTGAGTTTGTGTTAGACGCGAATCGTGCTCTGATTCATGCTCTAGGCTGGGAGCTAAAGCTTATTGCTTTTTCAAACACGGTCTACACCTCTCAGGTGCCGAGTTACAGGACGGTGAAAACAGTGAGTTTGTGTTATACGCGAATCGTGCTCTGATTCATGCTCTAGGCTGGGAGCGCAAGCTTATTGCTTTTTCAAACACGGTCTACACCTCTCAGGTGCCGAGGTACAGGACGGTGAAAACAGTGAGTTTGTGTTAGACGCGAATCGTGCTGGGATTGATGCTCTAGGCTTGGAGCGCAAGCGTAATGCTTTTTCAAACACGGTCTACACCTCTCAGGTGCCGAGGTACAGGACGGTGAAAACAGTGAGTTTGTGTTAGACGCGAATCGTGCTCTGATTCATACTCTAGGCTGGGAGCGCAAGCTTATTGCTTTTTCAAACACGGTCTACACCTCTCAGGTGCCGAGTTACAGGACGGTGAAAACAGTGAGTTTGTGTTAGACGCGAATCGTGCTATGATTCATGCTCTAGGCTGGGAGCGCAAGCTTATTGCTTTTTCAAACACGGTCTACATCTCTCAGGTGCCGAGTTACAGGACGGTGAAAACAGTGAGTTTGTGTTAGACGCGAATCGTGCTCTGATTCATGCTCTAGGCTGGGAGATAAAGCTTATTGCTTTTTCAAACACGGTCTACACCTCTCAAGTGCCGAGTTACAGGACGGTGAAAACAGTGAGTTTGTGTTAGACGCGAATCGTGCTCTGATTCATGCTCTAGGCTGGGAGCGCAAGCTTATTGCTTTTTCAAACACGGTCTTCACCACTCAGGTGCCGAGTTACAGGACGGTGAAAACAGTGAGTCTGTGTTAGACGCGAATCGTGCTCTGATTCATGCTCTAGACTGGGAGCGCCAGCGTAATGCTTTTTCAAACACGGTCTACACCTCTCAGGTGCCGAGGTACAGGACGGTGAAAACAGTGAGTTTGTGTTAGACGCGAATCGTGCTCTGATTCATGCTCTAGGCTGGGAGCTAAAGCTTATTGCTTTTTCAAACACGGTCTACACCTCTCAGGTGCCGAGTTACAGGACGGTGAAAACAGTGAGTTTGTGTTAGACGCGAATCGTGCTCTGATTCATGCTCTAGCCTGGGAGATAAAGCTTATTGCTTTTTCAAACACGGTCTACACCTCTCAGGTGCCGAGTTACAGGACGGTGAAAACAGTGAGTTTGTGTTAGACGCGAATCGTGCTGGGATTGATGCTCTAGGCTTGGAGCGCAAGCGTAATGCTTTTTCAAACACGGTCTACACCTCTCAGGTGCCGAGGTACAGGACGGTGAAAACAGTGAGTTTGTGTTAGACGCGAATCGTGCTCTGATTCATACTCTAGGCTGGGAGCGCAAGCTTACTGCTTTTTCAAACACGGTCTACACCTCTCAAATGCCGAGTTACATGACGGTGAAAACAGTGAGTTTGTGTTAGACGCGAATCGTGCTCTGATTCATGCTCTAGGCTGGGAGCGCAAGCTTATTGCTTTTTCAAACACGGTCTACACCACTCAGGTGCCGAGTTACAGGACGGTGAAAACAGTGAGTCTGTGTTAGACGCGAATCGTGCTCTGATTCATGCTCTAGGCTGGGAGCTAAAGCTTATTGCTTTTTCAAACACGGTCTACACCTCTCAGGTGCCGAGTTACAGGACGGTGAAAACAGTGAGTTTGTGTTAGACGCGAATCGTGTTCTGATTCATGCTCTAGGCTGGGAGCGCAAGCTTATTGCTTTTTCAAACACGGTCTACACCTCTCAGGTGCCGAGGTACAGGACGGTGAAAACAGTGAGTTTGTGTTAGACGCGAATCGTGTTCTGATTCATGCTGTAAGCTGGGAGCGCAAGCTTATTGCTTTTTCAAACACGGTCTACACCTCTCAGGTGCCGAGTTACAGGACGGTGAAAACAGTGAGTTTGTGTTAGACGCGAATCGTGCTATGATTCATGCTCTAGGCTGGGAGCGCAAGCTTACTGCTTTTTCAAACACGGTCTACATCTCTCAGGTGCCGAGTTACAGGACGGTGAAAACAGTGAGTTTGTGTTAGACGCGAATCGTGCTCTGATTCATGCTCTAGGCTGGGAGCTAAAGTTTATTGCTTTTTCAAACACGGTCTACACCTCTCAGGTGCCGAGTTACAGGACGGTGAAAACAGTGAGTTTGTGTTAGACGCGAATCGTGCTCTGATTCATGCTCTGATTCATGCTCTAGGCTGGGAGCTAAAGCTTATTGCTTTTTCAAACACGGTCTACACCTCTCAGGTGCCGAGTTACAGGACGGTGAAAACAGTGAGTTTGTGTTAGACGCGAATCGTGCTCTGTTTCATGCTCTAGGCTGGGAGCGCAAGCTTATTGCTTTTTCAAACACGGTCTACACCTCTCAGGTGCCGAGTTACAGGACGGTGAAAACAGTGAGTTTGTGTTAGACGCGAATCGTGCTCTGATTCATGCTCTAGGCTGGGAGCGCAAGCTTATTGCTTTTTCAAACACGGTCTACACCTCTCAGGTGCCGAGGTACAGGACGGTAAAAACAGTGAGTTTGTGTTAGACGCGAATCGTGCTGGGATTGATGCTTTACGCTGGGAGCGCAAGCGTAATGCTTTTTGAAACACGGTCTACACCTCTCAGGTGCCGAGGTACAGTACGGTGAAAACAGTGAGTTTGTGTTAGACGCGAATCGTGCTCTGATTCATGCTCTAGGCTGGGAGATAAAGCTTATTGCTTTTTCAAACACGGTCTACACCTCTCAGGTGCCGAGTTACAGGACGGTGAAAACAGTGAGTTTGTGTTATACGCGAATCGTGCTCTGATTCATGCTCTAGGCTGGGAGCGCAAGCTTATTGCTTTTTCAAACACGGTCTACACCTCTCAGGTGCCGAGGTACAGGACGGTGAAAACAGTGAGTTTGTGTTAGACGCGAATCGTGCTGGGATTGATGCTCTAGGCTTGGAGCGCAAGCGTAATGCTTTTTCAAACACGGTCTACACCTCTCAGGTGCCGAGGTACAGGACGGTGAAAACAGTGAGTTTGTGTTAGACGCGAATCGTGCTCTGATTCATACTCTAGGCTGGGAGCGCAAGCTTATTGCTTTTTCAAACACGGTCTACACCTCTCAGGTGCCGAGTTACAGGACGGTGAAAACAGTGAGTTTGTGTTAGACGCGAATCGTGCTATGATTCATGCTCTAGGCTGGGAGATAAAGCTTATTGCTTTTTCAAACACGGTCTACACCTCTCAAGTGCCGAGTTACAGGACGGTGAAAACAGTGAGTTTGTGTTAGACGCGAATCGTGCTCTGATTCATGCTCTAGGCTGGGAGCGCAAGCTTATTGCTTTTTCAAACACGGTCTTCACCACTCAGGTGCCGAGTTACAGGACGGTGAAAACAGTGTGTCTGTGTTAGACGCGAATCGTGCTCTGATTCATGCTCTAGACTGGGAGCGCCAGCGTAATGCTTTTTCAAACACGGTCTACACCTCTCAGGTGCCGAGGTACAGGACGGTGAAAACAGTGAGTTTGTGTTAGACGCGAATCGTGCTCTGATTCATGCTCTAGGCTGGGAGCTAAAGCTTATTGCTTTTTCAAACACGGTCTACACCTCTCAGGTGCCGAGTTACAGGACGGTGAAAACAGTGAGTTTGTGTTATACGCGAATCGTGCTCTGATTCATGCTCTAGGCTGGGAGCGCAAGCTTATTGCTTTTTCAAACACGGTCTACACCTCTCAGGTGCCGAGGTACAGGACGGTGAAAACAGTGAGTTTGTGTTAGACGCGAATCGTGCTGGGATTGATGCTCTAGGCTTGGAGCGCAAGCGTAATGCTTTTTCAAACACGGTCTACACCTCTCAGGTGCCGAGGTACAGGACGGTGAAAACAGTGAGTTTGTGTTAGACGCGAATCGTGCTCTGATTCATACTCTAGGCTGGGAGCGCAAGCTTATTGCTTTTTCAAACACGGTCTACACCTCTCAGGTGCCGAGTTACAGGACGGTGAAAACAGTGAGTTTGTGTTAGACGCGAATCGTGCTATGATTCATGCTCTAGGCTGGGAGCGCAAGCTTATTGCTTTTTCAAACACGGTCTACATCTCTCAGGTGCCGAGTTACAGGACGGTGAAAACAGTGAGTTTGTGTTAGACGCGAATCGTGCTCTGATTCATGCTCTAGGCTGGGAGATAAAGCTTATTGCTTTTTCAAACACGGTCTACACCTCTCAAGTGCCGAGTTACAGGACGGTGAAAACAGTGAGTTTGTGTTAGACGCGAATCGTGCTCTGATTCATGCTCTAGGCTGGGAGCGCAAGCTTATTGCTTTTTCAAACACGGTCTTCACCACTCAGGTGCCGAGTTACAGGACGGTGAAAACAGTGAGTCTGTGTTAGACGCGAATCGTGCTCTGATTCATGCTCTAGACTGGGAGCGCCAGCGTAATGCTTTTTCAAACACGGTCTACACCTCTCAGGTGCCGAGGTACAGGACGGTGAAAACAGTGAGTTTGTGTTAGACGCGAATCGTGCTCTGATTCATGCTCTAGGCTGGGAGCTAAAGCTTATTGCTTTTTCAAACACGGTCTACACCTCTCAGGTGCCGAGTTACAGGACGGTGAAAACAGTGAGTTTGTGTTAGACGCGAATCGTGCTCTGATTCATGCTCTAGCCTGGGAGATAAAGCTTATTGCTTTTTCAAACACGGTCTACACCTCTCAGGTGCCGAGTTACAGGACGGTGAAAACAGTGAGTTTGTGTTAGACGCGAATCGTGCTGGGATTGATGCTCTAGGCTTGGAGCGCAAGCGTAATGCTTTTTCAAACACGGTCTACACCTCTCAGGTGCCGAGGTACAGGACGGTGAAAACAGTGAGTTTGTGTTAGACGCGAATCGTGCTGGGATTGATGCTCTAGGCTTGGAGCGCAAGCGTAATGCTTTTTCAAACACGGTCTACACCTCTCAGGTGCCGAGGTACAGGACGGTGAAAACAGTGAGTTTGTGTTAGACGCGAATCGTGCTCTGATTCATACTCTAGGCTGGGAGCGCAAGCTTATTGCTTTTTCAAACACGGTCTACACCTCTCAGGTGCCGAGTTACAGGACGGTGAAAACAGTGAGTTTGTGTTAGACGCGAATCGTGCTATGATTCATGCTCTAGGCTGGGAGCGCAAGCTTATTGCTTTTTCAAACACGGTCTACATCTCTCAGGTGCCGAGTTACAGGACGGTGAAAACAGTGAGTTTGTGTTAGACGCGAATCGTGCTCTGATTCATGCTCTAGGCTGGGAGATAAAGCTTATTGCTTTTTCAAACACGGTCTACACCTCTCAAGTGCCGAGTTACAGGACGGTGAAAACAGTGAGTTTGTGTTAGACGCGAATCGTGCTCTGATTCATGCTCTAGGCTGGGAGCGCAAGCTTATTGCTTTTTCAAACACGGTCTTCACCACTCAGGTGCCGAGTTACAGGACGGTGAAAACAGTGAGTCTGTGTTAGACGCGAATCGTGCTCTGATTCATGCTCTAGACTGGGAGCGCCAGCGTAATGCTTTTTCAAACACGGTCTACACCTCTCAGGTGCCGAGGTACAGGACGGTGAAAACAGTGAGTTTGTGTTAGACGCGAATCGTGCTCTGATTCATGCTCTAGGCTCGGAGCTAAAGCTTATTGCTTTTTCAAACACGGTCTACACCTCTCAGGTGCCGAGTTACAGGACGGTGAAAACAGTGAGTTTGTGTTATACGCGAATCGTGCTCTGATTCATGCTCTAGGCTGGGAGCGCAAGCTTATTGCTTTTTCAAACACGGTCTACACCTCTCAGGTGCCGAGGTACAGGACGGTGAAAACAGTGAGTTTGTGTTAGACGCGAATCGTGCTGGGATTGATGCTCTAGGCTTGGAGCGCAAGCGTAATGCTTTTTCAAACACGGTCTACACCTCTCAGGTGCCGAGGTACAGGACGGTGAAAACAGTGAGTTTGTGTTAGACGCGAATCGTGCTCTGATTCATACTCTAGGCTGGGAGCGCAAGCTTATTGCTTTTTCAAACACGGTCTACACCTCTCAGGTGCCGAGTTACAGGACGGTGAAAACAGTGAGTTTGTGTTAGACGCGAATCGTGCTATGATTCATGCTCTAGGCTGGGAGCGCAAGCTTATTGCTTTTTCAAACACGGTCTACATCTCTCAGGTGCCGAGTTACAGGACGGTGAAAACAGTGAGTTTGTGTTAGACGCGAATCGTGCTCTGATTCATGCTCTAGGCTGGGAGATAAAGCTTATTGCTTTTTCAAACACGGTCTACACCTCTCAAGTGCCGAGTTACAGGACGGTGAAAACAGTGAGTTTGTGTTAGACGCGAATCGTGCTCTGATTCATGCTCTAGGCTGGGAGCGCAAGCTTATTGCTTTTTCAAACACGGTCTTCACCACTCAGGTGCCGAGTTACAGGACGGTGAAAACAGTGAGTCTGTGTTAGACGCGAATCGTGCTCTGATTCATGCTCTAGACTGGGAGCGCCAGCGTAATGCTTTTTCAAACACGGTCTACACCTCTCAGGTGCCGAGGTACAGGACGGTGAAAACAGTGAGTTTGTGTTAGACGCGAATCGTGCTCTGATTCATGCTCTAGGCTGGGAGCTAAAGCTTATTGCTTTTTCAAACACGGTCTACACCTCTCAGGTGCCGAGTTACAGGACGGTGAAAACAGTGAGTTTGTGTTAGACGCGAATCGTGCTGGGATTGATGCTCTAGGCTTGGAGCGCAAGCGTAATGCTTTTTCAAACACGGTCTACACCTCTCAGGTGCCGAGGTACAGGACGGTGAAAACAGTGAGTTTGTGTTAGACGCGAATCGTGCTCTGATTCATACTCTAGGCTGGGAGCGCAAGCTTACTGCTTTTTCAAACACGGTCTACACCTCTCAAATGCCGAGTTACATGACGGTGAAAACAGTGAGTTTGTGTTAGACGCGAATCGTGCTCTGATTCATGCTCTAGGCTGGGAGCGCAAGCTTATTGCTTTTTCAAACACGGTCTACACCACTCAGGTGCCGAGTTACAGGACGGTGAAAACAGTGAGTCTGTGTTAGACGCGAATCGTGCTCTGATTCATGCTCTAGGCTGGGAGCTAAAGCTTATTGCTTTTTCAAACACGGTCTACACCTCTCAGGTGCCGAGTTACAGGACGGTGAAAACAGTGAGTTTGTGTTAGACGCGAATCGTGTTCTGATTCATGCTATAGGCTGGGAGCGCAAGCTTATTGCTTTTTCAAACACGGTCTACACCTCTCAGGTGCCGAGGTACAGGACGGTGAAAACAGTGAGTTTGTGTTAGACGCGAATCGTGTTCTGATTCATGCTGTAAGCTGGGAGCGCAAGCTTATTGCTTTTTCAAACACGGTCTACACCTCTCAGGTGCCGAGTTACAGGACGGTGAAAACAGTGAGTTTGTGTTAGACGCGAATCGTGCTATGATTCATGCTCTAGGCTGGGAGCGCAAGCTTACTGCTTTTTCAAACACGGTCTACATCTCTCAGGTGCCGAGTTACAGGACGGTGAAAACAGTGAGTTTGTGTTAGACGCGAATCGTGCTCTGATTCATGCTCTAGGCTGGGAGCTAAAGTTTATTGCTTTTTCAAACACGGTCTACACCTCTCAGGTGCCGAGTTACAGGACGGTGAAAACAGTGAGTTTGTGTTAGACGCGAATCGTGCTCTGATTCATGCTCTGATTCATGCTCTAGGCTGGGAGCTAAAGCTTATTGCTTTTTCAAACACGGTCTACACCTCTCAGGTGCCGAGTTACAGGACGGTGAAAACAGTGAGTTTGTGTTAGACGCGAATCGTGCTCTGTTTCATGCTCTAGGCTGGGAGCGCAAGCTTATTGCTTTTTCAAACACGGTCTACACCTCTCAGGTGCCGAGTTACAGGACGGTGAAAACAGTGAGTTTGTGTTAGACGCGAATCGTGCTCTGATTCATGCTCTAGGCTGGGAGCGCAAGCTTATTGCTTTTTCAAACACGGTCTACACTTCTCAGGTGCCGAGGTACAGGACGGTAAAAACAGTGAGTTTGTGTTAGACGCGAATCGTGCTGGGATTGATGCTTTACGCTGGGAGCGCAAGCGTAATGCTTTTTGAAACACGGTCTACACCTCTCAGGTGCCGAGGTACAGTACGGTGAAAACAGTGAGTTTGTGTTAGACGCGAATCGTGCTCTGATTCATGCTCTAGGCTGGGAGCGCAAGCTTATTGCTTTTTCAAACACGGTCTACACCTCTCAGGTGCCGAGTTACAGGACGGTGAAAACAGTGAGTTTGTGTTAGACGCGAATCGTGCTATGATTCATGCTCTAGGCTGGGAGCGCAAGCTTATTGCTTTTTCAAACACGGTCTACATCTCTCAGGTGCCGAGTTACAGGACGGTGAAAACAGTGAGTTTGTGTTAGACGCGAATCGTGCTCTGATTCATGCTCTAGGCTGGGAGCTAAAGCTTATTGCTTTTTCAAACACGGTCTACACCTCTCAGGTGCCGAGTTACAGGACGGTGAAAACAGTGAGTCTGTGTTAGACGCGAATCGTGCTTGGATTCATGCTCTAGGCTGGGAGCGCAAGCGTAATGCTTTTTCAAACACGGTCTACACCTCTCAGGTGCCGAGGTACAGGACGGTGAAAACAGTGAGTTTGTGTTAGACGCGAATCGTGCTCTGATTCATGCTCTAGGCTGGGAGCGCAAGCTTATTGCTTTTTCAAACACGGTCTACATCTCTCAGGTGCCGAGTTACAGGACGGTGAAAACAGTGAGTTTGTGTTAGACGCGAATCGTGCTCTGATTCATGCTCTAGGCTGGGAGCTAAAGCTTACTGCTTTTTCAAACACGGTCTACACCTCTCAGGTGCCGAGTTACAGGACGGTGAAAACAGTGAGTTTGTGTTAGACGCGAATCGTGCTCTGATTCATGCTCTAGGCTGGGAGCGCAAGCTTATTGCTTTTTCAAACACGGTCTACACCTCTCAGATGCCGAGTTACAGGACGGTGAAAACAGTGAGTTTGTGTTAGACGCGAATCGTGCTCTGATTCATGCTCTAGGCTGGGAGCGCAAGCGTAATGCTTTTTCAAACACGGTCTACACCTCTCAGGTGCCGAGTTACAGGACGGTGAAAACAGTGAGTTTGTGTTAGACGCGAATCGTGCTCTGATTCATGCTCAAGGCTGGGAGCGCAAGCTTATTGCTTTTTCAAACACGGTCTACATCTCTCAGGTGCCGAGTTACAGGACGGTGAAAACAGTGAGTTTGTGTTAGACGCGAATCGTGCTCTGATTCATGCTCTAGGCTGGGAGCTAAAGCTTACTGCTTTTTCAAACACGGTCTACACCTCTCAGGTGCCGAGTTACAGGACGGTGAAAACAGTGAGTTTGTGTTAGACGCGAATCGTGCTCTGATTCATGCTCTAGGCTGGGAGCGCAAGCTTATTGCTTTTTCAAACACGGTCTACACCTCTCAGGTGCCGAGTTACAGGACGGTGAAAACAGTGAGTCTGTGTTAGACGCGAATCGTGCTCTGATTTATGCTCTAGGCTGGGAGCTAAAGCTTATTGCTTTTTCAAACACGGTCTACACCTCTCAGGTGCCGAGTTACAGGACGGTGAAAACAGTGTGTTTGTGTTAGACGCGAATCGTGCTCTGATTCATGCTCTAGGCTGGGAGCGCAAGCTTATTGCTTTTTCAAACACGGTCTACACCTCTCAGGTGCCGATTTACAGGACGGTGAAAACAGTGAGTTTGTGTTAGACGCGAATCGTGCTCTGATTCATGCTCTAGGCTGGGAGCGCAAGCTTATTGCTTTTTCAAACACGGTCTACACCTCTCAGGTGCCGAGTTACAGGACGGTGAAAACAGTGAGTTTGTGTTAGACGCGAATCGTGCTCTGATTCATGCTCTAGGCTGGGAGCTAAAGCTTATTGCTTTTTCAAACACGGTCTACACCTCTCAGGTGCCGAGTTACAGGACGGTGAAAACAGTGAGTTTGTGTTAGACGCGAATCGTGCTCTGATTCATGCTCTAGGCTGGGAGCGCAAGCTTATTGCTTTTTCAAACACGGTCTACACCTCTCAGGTGCCGAGGTACAGAACGGTTAAAACAGTGAGTTTGTGTTAGACGCGAATCGTGCTGGGATTCATGCTCTAGGCTGGGAGCGCAAGCGTAATGCTTTTTCAAACACGGTCTACACCTCTCAGGTGCCGAGGTACAGGACGGTGAAAACAGTGAGTTTGTGTTAGACGCGAATCGTGCTCTGATTCATGCTCTAGGCTGGGAGCTAAAGCTTATTGCTTTTTCAAACACGGTCTACACCTCTCAGGTGCCGAGTTACAGGACGGTGAAAACAGTGAGTTTGTGTTAGACGCGAATCGTGCTTAGATTCATGCTCTAGGCTGGGAGCGCAAGCCTATTGCTTTTTCAAACACGGTCTACACCTCTCAGGTGCCGAGGTACAGGACGGTGAAAACAGTGAGTTTGTGTTAGACGCGAATCGTGCTCTGATTCATGCTCTAGGCTGGGAGCGCAAGCTTATTGCTTTTTCAAACACGGTCTACACCTCTCAGGTGCCGAGTTACAGGACGGTGAAAACAGTGAGTTTGTGTTAGACGCGAATCGTGCTCTGATTCATGCTCTAGCCTGGGAGATAAAGCTTATTGCTTTTTCAAACACGGTCTACACCTCTCAGGTGCCGAGTTACAGGACGGTGAAAACAGTGAGTTTGTGTTATACGCGAATCGTGCTCTGATTCATGCTCTAGGCTGGGAGCGCAAGCTTATTGCTTTTTCAAACACGGTCTACACCTCTCAGGTGCCGAGGTACAGGACGGTGAAAACAGTGAGTTTGTGTTAGACGCGAATCGTGCTGGGATTGATGCTCTAGGCTTGGAGCGCAAGCGTAATGCTTTTTCAAACACGGTCTACACCTCTCAGGTGCCGAGGTACAGGACGGTGAAAACAGTGAGTTTGTGTTAGACGCGAATCGTGCTCTGATTCATACTCTAGGCTGGGAGCGCAAGCTTATTGCTTTTTCAAACACGGTCTACACCTCTCAGGTGCCGAGTTACAGGACGGTGAAAACAGTGAGTTTGTGTTAGACGCGAATCGTGCTATGATTCATGCTCTAGGCTGGGAGCGCAAGCTTATTGCTTTTTCAAACACGGTCTACATCTCTCAGGTGCCGAGTTACAGGACGGTGAAAACAGTGAGTTTGTGTTAGACGCGAATCGTGCTCTGATTCATGCTCTAGGCTGGGAGATAAAGCTTATTGCTTTTTCAAACACGGTCTACACCTCTCAAGTGCCGAGTTACAGGACGGTGAAAACAGTGAGTTTGTGTTAGACGCGAATCGTGCTCTGATTCATGCTCTAGGCTGGGAGCGCAAGCTTATTGCTTTTTCAAACACGGTCTTCACCACTCAGGTGCCGAGTTACAGGACGGTGAAAACAGTGAGTCTGTGTTAGACGCGAATCGTGCTCTGATTCATGCTCTAGACTGGGAGCGCCAGCGTAATGCTTTTTCAAACACGGTCTACACCTCTCAGGTGCCGAGGTACAGGACGGTGAAAACAGTGAGTTTGTGTTAGACGCGAATCGTGCTCTGATTCATGCTCTAGGCTCGGAGCTAAAGCTTATTGCTTTTTCAAACACGGTCTACACCTCTCAGGTGCCGAGTTACAGGACGGTGAAAACAGTGAGTTTGTGTTATACGCGAATCGTGCTCTGATTCATGCTCTAGGCTGGGAGCGCAAGCTTATTGCTTTTTCAAACACGGTCTACACCTCTCAGGTGCCGAGGTACAGGACGGTGAAAACAGTGAGTTTGTGTTAGACGCGAATCGTGCTGGGATTGATGCTCTAGGCTTGGAGCGCAAGCGTAATGCTTTTTCAAACACGGTCTACACCTCTCAGGTGCCGAGGTACAGGACGGTGAAAACAGTGAGTTTGTGTTAGACGCGAATCGTGCTCTGATTCATACTCTAGGCTGGGAGCGCAAGCTTATTGCTTTTTCAAACACGGTCTACACCTCTCAGGTGCCGAGTTACAGGACGGTGAAAACAGTGAGTTTGTGTTAGACGCGAATCGTGCTATGATTCATGCTCTAGGCTGGGAGCGCAAGCTTATTGCTTTTTCAAACACGGTCTACATCTCTCAGGTGCCGAGTTACAGGACGGTGAAAACAGTGAGTTTGTGTTAGACGCGAATCGTGCTCTGATTCATGCTCTAGGCTGGGAGATAAAGCTTATTGCTTTTTCAAACACGGTCTACACCTCTCAAGTGCCGAGTTACAGGACGGTGAAAACAGTGAGTTTGTGTTAGACGCGAATCGTGCTCTGATTCATGCTCTAGGCTGGGAGCGCAAGCTTATTGCTTTTTCAAACACGGTCTTCACCACTCAGGTGCCGAGTTACAGGACGGTGAAAACAGTGAGTCTGTGTTAGACGCGAATCGTGCTCTGATTCATGCTCTAGACTGGGAGCGCCAGCGTAATGCTTTTTCAAACACGGTCTACACCTCTCAGGTGCCGAGGTACAGGACGGTGAAAACAGTGAGTTTGTGTTAGACGCGAATCGTGCTCTGATTCATGCTCTAGGCTGGGAGCTAAAGCTTATTGCTTTTTCAAACACGGTCTACACCTCTCAGGTGCCGAGTTACAGGACGGTGAAAACAGTGAGTTTGTGTTAGACGCGAATCGTGCTGGGATTGATGCTCTAGGCTTGGAGCGCAAGCGTAATGCTTTTTCAAACACGGTCTACACCTCTCAGGTGCCGAGGTACAGGACGGTGAAAACAGTGAGTTTGTGTTAGACGCGAATCGTGCTCTGATTCATACTCTAGGCTGGGAGCGCAAGCTTACTGCTTTTTCAAACACGGTCTACACCTCTCAAATGCCGAGTTACATGACGGTGAAAACAGTGAGTTTGTGTTAGACGCGAATCGTGCTCTGATTCATGCTCTAGGCTGGGAGCGCAAGCTTATTGCTTTTTCAAACACGGTCTACACCACTCAGGTGCCGAGTTACAGGACGGTGAAAACAGTGAGTCTGTGTTAGACGCGAATCGTGCTCTGATTCATGCTCTAGGCTGGGAGCTAAAGCTTATTGCTTTTTCAAACACGGTCTACACCTCTCAGGTGCCGAGTTACAGGACGGTGAAAACAGTGAGTTTGTGTTAGACGCGAATCGTGTTCTGATTCATGCTATAGGCTGGGAGCGCAAGCTTATTGCTTTTTCAAACACGGTCTACACCTCTCAGGTGCCGAGGTACAGGACGGTGAAAACAGTGAGTTTGTGTTAGACGCGAATCGTGTTCTGATTCATGCTGTAAGCTGGGAGCGCAAGCTTATTGCTTTTTCAAACACGGTCTACACCTCTCAGGTGCCGAGTTACAGGACGGTGAAAACAGTGAGTTTGTGTTAGACGCGAATCGTGCTATGATTCATGCTCTAGGCTGGGAGCGCAAGCTTACTGCTTTTTCAAACACGGTCTACATCTCTCAGGTGCCGAGTTACAGGACGGTGAAAACAGTGAGTTTGTGTTAGACGCGAATCGTGCTCTGATTCATGCTCTAGGCTGGGAGCTAAAGTTTATTGCTTTTTCAAACACGGTCTACACCTCTCAGGTGCCGAGTTACAGGACGGTGAAAACAGTGAGTTTGTGTTAGACGCGAATCGTGCTCTGATTCATGCTCTGATTCATGCTCTAGGCTGGGAGCTAAAGCTTATTGCTTTTTCAAACACGGTCTACACCTCTCAGGTGCCGAGTTACAGGACGGTGAAAACAGTGAGTTTGTGTTAGACGCGAATCGTGCTCTGTTTCATGCTCTAGGCTGGGAGCGCAAGCTTATTGCTTTTTCAAACACGGTCTACACCTCTCAGGTGCCGAGTTACAGGACGGTGAAAACAGTGAGTTTGTGTTAGACGCGAATCGTGCTCTGATTCATGCTCTAGGCTGGGAGCGCAAGCTTATTGCTTTTTCAAACACGGTCTACACTTCTCAGGTGCCGAGGTACAGGACGGTAAAAACAGTGAGTTTGTGTTAGACGCGAATCGTGCTGGGATTGATGCTTTACGCTGGGAGCGCAAGCGTAATGCTTTTTGAAACACGGTCTACACCTCTCAGGTGCCGAGGTACAGTACGGTGAAAACAGTGAGTTTGTGTTAGACGCGAATCGTGCTCTGATTCATGCTCTAGGCTGGGAGCGCAAGCTTATTGCTTTTTCAAACACGGTCTACACCTCTCAGGTGCCGAGTTACAGGACGGTGAAAACAGTGAGTTTGTGTTAGACGCGAATCGTGCTCTGATTCATGCTCTAGGCTGGGAGCGCAAGCTTATTGCTTTTTCAAACACGGTCTACATCTCTCAGGTGCCGAGTTACAGGACGGTGAAAACAGTGAGTTTGTGTTAGACGCGAATCGTGCTCTGATTCATGCTCTAGGCTGGGAGCTAAAGCTTATTGGTTTTTCAAACACGGTCTACTCCTCTCAGGTGCCGAGTTACAGGACGGTGAAAACAGTGAGTTTGTGTTAGACGCGAATCGTGCTCTGATTCATGCTCTAGGCTGGGAGCTAAAGCTTACTGCTTTTTCAAACACGGTCTACACCTCTCAGGTGCCGAGTTACAGGACGGTGAAAACAGTGAGTCTGTGTTAGACGCGAATCGTGCTTGGATTCATGCTCTAGGCTGGGAGCGCAAGCGTAATGCTTTTTCAAACACGGTCTACACCTCTCAGGTGCCGAGGTACAGGACGGTGAAAACAGTGAGTTTGTGTTAGACGCGAATCGTGCTCTGATTCATGCTCTAGGCTGGGAGCGCAAGCTTATTGCTTTTTCAAACACGGTCTACATCTCTCAGGTGCCGAGTTACAGGACGGTGAAAACAGTGAGTTTGTGTTAGACGCGAATCGTGCTCTGATTCATGCTCTAGGCTGGGAGCTAAAGCTTACTGCTTTTTCAAACACGGTCTACACCTCTCAGGTGCCGAGTTACAGGACGGTGAAAACAGTGAGTTTGTGTTAGACGCGAATCGTGCTCTGATTCATGCTCTAGGCTGGGAGCGCAAGCTTATTGCTTTTTCAAACACGGTCTACACCTCTCAGATGCCGAGTTACAGGACGGTGAAAACAGTGAGTTTGTGTTAGACGCGAATCGTGCTCTGATTCATGCTCTAGGCTGGGAGCGCAAGCGTAATGCTTTTTCAAACACGGTCTACACCTCTCAGGTGCCGAGTTACAGGACGGTGAAAACAGTGAGTTTGTGTTAGACGCGAATCGTGCTCTGATTCATGCTCAAGGCTGGGAGCGCAAGCTTATTGCTTTTTCAAACACGGTCTACATCTCTCAGGTGCCGAGTTACAGGACGGTGAAAACAGTGAGTTTGTGTTAGACGCGAATCGTGCTCTGATTCATGCTCTAGGCTGGGAGCTAAAGCTTACTGCTTTTTCAAACACGGTCTACACCTCTCAGGTGCCGAGTTACAGGACGGTGAAAACAGTGAGTTTGTGTTAGACGCGAATCGTGCTCTGATTCATGCTCTAGGCTGGGAGCGCAAGCTTATTGCTTTTTCAAACACGGTCTACACCTCTCAGGTGCCGAGTTACAGGACGGTGAAAACAGTGAGTCTGTGTTAGACGCGAATCGTGCTCTGATTTATGCTCTAGGCTGGGAGCTAAAGCTTATTGCTTTTTCAAACACGGTCTACACCTCTCAGGTGCCGAGTTACAGGACGGTGAAAACAGTGTGTTTGTGTTAGACGCGAATCGTGCTCTGATTCATGCTCTAGGCTGGGAGCGCAAGCTTATTGCTTTTTCAAACACGGTCTACACCTCTCAGGTGCCGATTTACAGGACGGTGAAAACAGTGAGTTTGTGTTAGACGCGAATCGTGCTCTGATTCATGCTCTAGGCTGGGAGCGCAAGCTTATTGCTTTTTCAAACACGGTCTACACCTCTCAGGTGCCGAGTTACAGGACGGTGAAAACAGTGAGTTTGTGTTAGACGCGAATCGTGCTCTGATTCATGCTCTAGGCTGGGAGCTAAAGCTTATTGCTTTTTCAAACACGGTCTACACCTCTCAGGTGCCGAGTTACAGGACGGTGAAAACAGTGAGTTTGTGTTAGACGCGAATCGTGCTCTGATTCATGCTCTAGGCTGGGAGCGCAAGCTTATTGCTTTTTCAAACACGGTCTACACCTCTCAGGTGCCGAGGTACAGAACGGTTAAAACAGTGAGTTTGTGTTAGACGCGAATCGTGCTGGGATTCATGCTCTAGGCTGGGAGCGCAAGCGTAATGCTTTTTCAAACACGGTCTACACCTCTCAGGTGCCGAGGTACAGGACGGTGAAAACAGTGAGTTTGTGTTAGACGCGAATCGTGCTCTGATTCATGCTCTAGGCTGGGAGCTAAAGCTTATTGCTTTTTCAAACACGGTCTACACCTCTCAGGTGCCGAGTTACAGGACGGTGAAAACAGTGAGTTTGTGTTAGACGCGAATCGTGCTTGGATTCATGCTCTAGGCTGGGAGCGCAAGCCTATTGCTTTTTCAAACACGGTCTACACCTCTCAGGTGCCGAGGTACAGGACGGTGAAAACAGTGAGTTTGTGTTAGACGCGAATCGTGCTCTGATTCATGCTCTAGGCTGGGAGCGCAAGCTTATTGCTTTTTCAAACACGGTCTACACCTCTCAGGTGCCGAGGTACAGGACGGTGAAAACAGTGAGTTTGTGTTAGACGCGAATCGTGCTCTGATTCATGCTCTAGGCTGGGAGCGCAAGCTTATTGTTTTTACAAACACGGTCTACACCTCTCAGGTGCCGAGTTACAGGACGGTGAAAACAGTGAGTTTGTGTTAGACGCGAATCGTGCTCTGATTCATGCTCTAGGCTGGGAGCTAAAGTTTATTGCTTTTTCAAACACGGTCTACACCTCTCAGGTGCCGAGTTACAGGACGGTGAAAACAGTGAGTTTGTGTTAGACGCGAATCGTGCTCTGATTCATGCTCTGATTCATGCTCTAGGCTGGGAGCTAAAGCTTATTGCTTTTTCAAACACGGTCTACACCTCTCAGGTGCCGAGTTACAGGACGGTGAAAACAGTGAGTTTGTGTTAGACGCGAATCGTGCTCTGTTTCATGCTCTAGGCTGGGAGCGCAAGCTTATTGCTTTTTCAAACACGGTCTACACCTCTCAGGTGCCGAGTTACAGGACGGTGAAAACAGTGAGTTTGTGTTAGACGCGAATCGTGCTCTGATTCATGCTCTAGGCTGGGAGCGCAAGCTTATTGCTTTTTCAAACACGGTCTACACCTCTCAGGTGCCGAGGTACAGGACGGTAAAAACAGTGAGTTTGTGTTAGACGCGAATCGTGCTGGGATTGATGCTTTACGCTGGGAGCGCAAGCGTAATGCTTTTTGAAACACGGTCTACACCTCTCAGGTGCCGAGGTACAGTACGGTGAAAACAGTGAGTTTGTGTTAGACGCGAATCGTGCTCTGATTCATGCTCTAGGCTGGGAGATAAAGCTTATTGCTTTTTCAAACACGGTCTACACCTCTCAGGTGCCGAGTTACAGGACGGTGAAAACAGTGAGTTTGTGTTATACGCGAATCGTGCTCTGATTCATGCTCTAGGCTGGGAGCGCAAGCTTATTGCTTTTTCAAACACGGTCTACACCTCTCAGGTGCCGAGGTACAGGACGGTGAAAACAGTGAGTTTGTGTTAGACGCGAATCGTGCTGGGATTGATGCTCTAGGCTTGGAGCGCAAGCGTAATGCTTTTTCAAACACGGTCTACACCTCTCAGGTGCCGAGGTACAGGACGGTGAAAACAGTGAGTTTGTGTTAGACGCGAATCGTGCTCTGATTCATACTCTAGGCTGGGAGCGCAAGCTTATTGCTTTTTCAAACACGGTCTACACCTCTCAGGTGCCGAGTTACAGGACGGTGAAAACAGTGAGTTTGTGTTAGACGCGAATCGTGCTATGATTCATGCTCTAGGCTGGGAGATAAAGCTTATTGCTTTTTCAAACACGGTCTACACCTCTCAAGTGCCGAGTTACAGGACGGTGAAAACAGTGAGTTTGTGTTAGACGCGAATCGTGCTCTGATTCATGCTCTAG